>NC_034187.2:963814-1088814 GCF_002021735.2 Oncorhynchus kisutch
CTCTCTCTCTCTCTCTCTCCTCTCTATGGTCTCGTGTCTCTCTCGTCTCTCTCTGTCTCTCTCTCTCTCTATTCTCTAATGTCTCTCTCTCTCTCTCTCTCTCTCTTCTCTCTCTCCTTCTCTCTCTCTTCTCCTCTCTGTCTCTCTCTCTCTCTCTCTCTCTGCCTCTCTCTCTGTCTCTCTATTCTCTCTTCTCTCCTCTCTCTCTCTATGTCTCTCTATGTCTCCTCTCCTCTCTCTCTCTCTCTCTCTCTAGTCTCTCCTCTCTCTCTCTCTCTTCTCTCCTCCTTCTCCCTCTCTCTTCTCTATGTCTCTCTCTCTATGTCTCTCTCTCTCTCTCTCTCTCTCTCTCTCTCTCTCTCTCTCTCTCTCTCTCTCTCTCTCTCTCTATGTCTCTCTCTCTCTCTGCAGCCATAACTTTCTCCAGGTGCTCCCTATGTTGCTATATTTTCATTGTGCAGGGCGCGGCTCTCCTCTCTGCTGTCTGTCTGGTCGGGGAGGGCAGAGGAGGGACATGGAAGCAGAACAGCAAACACACCAGCATGTAACCAGGGCTACTTGCTGTTGCATGGTTACAACCAGACACTCTCTCTCATTTGCTCAGAACCTGAAGAGGTGCTCCTTGATTGGCTAAGTGAGGAGCGGAGTTGTGGTGTGATTGGTTGTGGCTGGAGGCAGGCTGCTATGATTGGTCTAGATGAATGATAGGGGCTCCTTGGAGACTGTGCCAGTGTAAACATCCTGGGTACTATTCTTCAATGGAGCTGAAGACTGTTCAGCCGGAGCTCTCATGAACTGCTCTCTCTCTGTGTGTGTCTCTGTTTACCAGCTCTGGTCTCTCTGTGTGGACACTTGACTTGCCGTCTCTCTGAGGACCTCTGTTCTGTGTTTCTGTGGTGAGGAGCGTGGCTAATTGGCTGTGTTGGCACAGACGGCACTATTGTGAAACTTGTGAAATAGTACAGCGTGGGGCAGTTCTCATTCAATACTGTATGTAGTGACCAATATTATTAGTTCATCCTGACGTTGTGCCCCCCCCCCCCACGGGCCCTAGTCAAAGGGGCAGTAGGTAGGCTATCTCTTAAGAGCATTGGGCCAGTGGTGGCGCAGCGGTCTAAGGCACTGCATATCAGTGCAAGATGCGTCACTACAGACCCTGGTTCGATTCCAGCCTGTATCACAACCGGCCGTGAATGGAAGTCCCATAGGGACGTCGTTAGGGTTTGGCCGTTCGTAGGCCGTCATTGTAAATAAGAGTTTGTTCCTAACTGACTTGCCTAGTTAAATAACGGTTCAATAAAATAAATACAAATTTAAAAAGTAACAGAAAGTTTGCTGGTTCAAATCCCAGAGTTGACAAGGTGAAAAACCTATTGATGTGCCTTTGAGCAAGACTCTTTACCCTGATTGCTCCTGTATAAGAGCGTCTGCTAAATGACTTCCATGTAAATATCAACAGTAGGTCACTATATAGGGACATTTGGGACACGGTCTTCTTCTCTGTTCTATATTCAGTGTCTAAGGGGGGCGTGGCCTGCACAGTCACCCCGTCCAGCTTCCTGTGTCTCAGAATGCCTACTGCTTAGCAACAACCAATCAGCCTAATATTTTTGGCAGCGTTGTGCAGCCAATCGTGCACGTGAAAGCAAGCTTGTTTGGTGCTGCAGCGTTATGATTGGCTGAGAGGAAAACGGTTGATCTGCTGCTGCTCTAGACAGCGTGGTGGTGGTATAAATGAAAACAGATTGTGAGAGTTGATTAAAAAGAAAACAACATGTGTTAGCCTAATTATGTAAAGCAGTCCTGTGTCAGCTTTGTGGATAATAATGTTGTCTTATCAGCACCAGATTGGTTCAATGTACATGTTCAAGGGGAATCACTGTATGCTGTTGAAAAATGTCAACAGTGTGCTGAGTGGATAGGGTTGTTTCCTACTTCAGTTAAATGTCTCCTCTCCTAGCTGTCTGTAGAGCAGGCGTTTGTATACTAATGCATATATATATAAAGCAGATCAATAAGAACGGCCACTGGACAGTTGTCCGGGAGAAGAAACAAATCCCATTATGAAATAAATATTTTTAGCCTATTAATTAATAACACACCAATGGATGGAAACACATTTGACCATGCTTATTGGTCTATAGGTCATTTGCATAATTTAGTGGAATTAAATTGCGTGTGTAGTTTCCTTAGTCATTAAGACTCTTATTGATCACACGTCACAGGATATACAGCCTAGTTTGAGTGGTTAATCTGTCAGACTGCTACTGCTCCTGCTGCTGAGAGAGAGCTGCCTCTATGGCTCCTGCTGCTGAGAGAGAGCTGCCTCTACGGCTCCTGCTGCTGAGAGAGAGCTGCCTCTACGGCTCCTGCTGCTGAGAGAGAGCTGCCTCTACGGCTCCTGCTGCTGAGAGAGAGCTGCCTCTACGGCTCCTGCTGCTGAGAGAGAGCTGCCTCTATGGCTCCTGCTGCTGAGAGAGAGCTGCCTCTATGGCTCCTTCTGCTGAGAGAGAGCTGCCTCTATGGCTCCTGCTGCTGAGAGAGAGCTGCCTCTACGGCTCAAGCTGCTGAGAGAGAGCTGCCTCTACGGCTCCTGCTGCTGAGAGAGAGCTGCCTCTACGGCTCCTGCTGCTGAGAGAGAGCTGCCTCTATGGCTCCTGCTGCTGAGAGAGAGCTGCCTCTATGGCTCCTGCTGCTGAGAGAGAGCTGCCTCTACGGCTCCTGCTGCTGAGAGAGAGCTGCCTCTACGGCTCCTGCTGCTGAGAGAGAGCTGCCTCTATGGCTCCTGCTGCTGAGAGAGAGCTGCCTCTACGGCTCCTCCTGCTGAGAGAGAGCTGCTGCTACGGCTCCTCCTGCTGAGAGAGAGCTGCTGCTACGGCTCCTCCTGCTGAGAGGGAGCTGCTGCTACGGCTCCTGAGAGAGAGATCTGCTGCTACGGCTCCTCCTGCTGAGAGAGAGCTGCTGCTATGGCTCCTCCTGCTGAGAGAGAGCTGCTTCTACGGCTCCTGCTGCTGAGAGAGAGCTGCCTCTATGGCTCCTCCTGCTGAGAGAGAGCTGCCTCTACGGCTCCTCCTGCTGAGAGAGAGCTGCTGCTGCTACGGCCCCTCCTGCTGCTGACAGAGCTGCTGCTACGGCTCCTCCTGAGGGAGTGAGCTGCTGCTACGGCTCCTCCTGAGGGAGTGAGCTGCTGCTACGGCTCCTCCTGAGAGAGCTGCTGCTACGGCTCCTCCTGCTGAGAGAGCTGCTGCTACGGCTCCTCCTGAGAGAGAGAGCTGCTGCTACGGCTCCTCCTGAGAGAGAGAGCTGCTGCTACGGCTCCTGCTGCTGAGAGAGCTGCTGCTACGGCTCCTCCTGCTGAGAGAGCTGCTGCTACGGCTCGTGCTGCTGAGAGAGAGCTGCTGCTACGGCTCATGCTGAGAGAGCTGCTGCTACGGCTCCTCCTGCTGAGAGAAAGCTGCTGCTACGGCTCCTGCTGAGAGAAAGCTGCTGCTATGGCTCCTCCTGCTGAGAGAGCTGCTGCTATGGCTCCTCCTGCTGAGAGAGCTGCTGCTACGGCTCCTCCTGCTGAGAGAGCTGCTGCTACGGACCCTCCTGCTGCTGACAGAGCTGCTGCTACGGCTCCTGAGGGAGTGAGCTGCTGCTACGGCTCCTCCTGAGAGAGCTGCTGCTACGGCTCCTCCTGCTGAGAGAGCTGCTGCTACGGCTCCTCCTGAGAGAGAGAGCTGCTGCTACGGCTCCTCCTGAGAGAGAGAGCTGCTGCTACGGCTCCTCCTGCTGAGAGAGCTGCTGCTACGGCTCCTCCTGCTGAGAGAGCTGCTGCTACGGCTCGTGCTGCTGAGAGAGAGCTGCTGCTACGGCTCCTGCTGAGAGAGAGCTGCTGCTACGGCTCCTCCTGCTGAGAGAGCTGCTGCTACGGCTCGTGCTGCTGAGAGAGAGCTGCTGCTACGGCTCCTGCTGAGAGAGCTGCTGCTATGGCTCCTCCTGCTGAGAGAGCTGCTGCTACGGCTCCTCCTGCTGAGAGAGCTGCTGCTACGGCTCCTCCTGCTGAGAGAGCTGCTGCTACGGCTCCTCCTGCTGAGAGAGCTGCTGCTACGGCTCCTGCTGAGAGAGAGCTGCTGCTATTCTAAATGCAATCTTATATTTAAAACCATTTTGATGGCCACGATTTAAAAATAGCTACTATTTTTATTTCTCAACTGGTTATTGAAGCTTGTTCCCCATTAGCCTTTCAAGTGCTTCGCCTGCCTACCGTTGCCTATCAGCACGGCAAACACCACTTTGCAATGAGCTGGAGGCAGTATGCATTTTGAAAACATATGCTTAATTGGTTGAAACCTTAATATGTTACTTCATATTATGAGGCATGTCTTAACTTGCTTCAAAGTAGCAAAGCCAAAATTAATTTCTAGAAACGTGGTGGCAATTATTTTATAAAGACTTGCCTTTGAAACCATTCGCTTTTTTCTCTCATTTTCTATTGGTTTTCAAATCAACTTTCTTTCATTGTCCAGCAGCCAAAGGCACAATCCTAGTCATATTAGCATCTCTTGCTAGTTGATGATAATCCTAGTCATATTAGCATCTCTTGCTAGTTGATGATAATCCTAGTGATATTAGCATCCCATGCTAGTTGTTGATAATCCTAGTCATATTAGCATCTCATGCTAGTTGATGATAATCCTAGTCATATTAGCATCTCATGCTAGTTGATGATAATCCTAGTCATATTACCATCTCATGCTAGTTGATGATAATCCTAGTCATATTAGCATCTCTTGCTAGTTGAGGATAATCCTAGTCATATTAGCATCTCTTGCTAGTTGATGATAATCCTAGTGATATTAGCATCCCATGCTAGTTGTTGATAATCCTAGTCATATTAGCATCTCATGCTAGTTGATGATAATCCTAGTCATATTAGCATCTCATGCTAGTTGATGATAATCCTAGTCATATTAGCATCTCATGCTAGTTGATGATAATCCTAGTCATATTAGCATCTCTTGCTAGTTGAGGATAATCCTAGTCATATTAGCATCTCATGCTAGTTGATGATAATCCTAGTCATATTAGCATCTCATGCTAGTTGATGATAATCCTAGTCATATCAGCACTCCATGCTAATTGTTGATAATCCTAGTCATATTAGCACTCCATGCTAATTGATGATAGTCCTAGTCATATTAGCATCTCATGCTAGTTGATGATAATCCTAGTCATATTAGCATCTCACGCTAGTTGATGATAATCCTAGTCATATTAGCATCTCATGCTAGTTGATGATAATCCCAGTCATATCAGCATCCCATGCTAGTTGTTCCATCTTTCAATTTCTAATGGATATTTTCATCTGTCACATGAGACCGCTACCATGTGCCGTGTGCTTTTTACAACTGCGTTGTCCTGCTAATTGCATTATGGAACCAACATTTTTAAGCTAAACTTTCTGATCTGTTGCATCAGCCTCGATGCTGTTTTAAAGTTATTTTATTGTACTGGTTGTATGAATTTGGTATCTATCGTCTTGTTTGGAATAGGCTATTTCTTAGGTGAACTTTTCTACCATGGTGGGAGAGTAATTGACACAGGCTAGTGATGTTGCTGTTCTTTCCTCATCTTGTCGGCTGAGGAAAAGTAAATGCGGACAGTGATTCTAACATCTTCATAGTGCTCATCAGAGGGACGGACGCCGTTTCATCCTCGACTTGGATGTTCTGTTATTCTGAGCACCGTGGGTGGACGCCCTAATCAGGTTATTCTGAGCACCGTGGGTGGACGCCCTAATCAGGTTATTCTGAGCACCGTGGGTGGACGCCCTAATCAGGTTACTCTGAGCACCGTGGGTGGACACCCTAATCAGTTTACTCTGAGCACTGTGGGTGGACGCCCTAATCAGGTTACTCTGAGCACCGTGGGTGGACACCCTAATCAGGTTACTCTGAGCACCGTGGGTGGACGCCCTAATCAGGTTACTCTGAGCACTGTGGGTGGACGCCCTAATCAGGTTACTCTGAGCACCGTGGGTGGACGCCGTAATCAGGTTACTCTGAGCACCATGGGTGGACGCCCTAATCAGGTTACTCTGAGCACCGTGGGTGGACACCCTAATCAGGTTATTCTGAGCACCGTGGGTGGACGCCCTAATCAGGTTACTCTGAGCACCGTGGGTGGACGCCCTAATCGGGTTACTCTGAGCACCGTGGGTGGACACCCTAATCAGTTTACTCTGAGCACTGTGGGTGGACGCCCTAATCAGGTTACTCTGAGCACCGTGGGTGGACACCCTAATCAGGTTATTCTGAGCACCTTGGGTGGACGCCCTAATCAGGTTACTCTGAGCACCGTGGGTGGACACCCTAATCAGGTTATTCTGAGCACCTTGGGTGGACGCCCTAATCAGGTTACTCTGAGCACCGTGGGTGGACACCCTAATCAGGTTACTCTGAGCACCGTGGGTGGACACCCTAATCAGGTTACACACCCAATGCAATGCAATTTTTTTTTTTCAAATGTCCACATTTTTCACGAATGAAAACCCTGCTGTAGAGTACCAGAAGTAGACCAGGGAACTAATGAAACCCTGCGCTGTAGAGTACCAGAAGTAGACCGGGGAACTAATGAAACCCTGCTGTAGAGTACCAGAAGTAGACCGGGGAACTAATGAAACCCTGCTGTAGAGTACCAGAAGTAGACCAGGGAACTAATGAAACCCTGCTGTAGAGTACCAGAAGTAGACCAGGGAACTAATGAAACCCTGCTGTAGAGTACCAGAGTAGACCAGGTGTTTTTAAACAGACATCCTTACCCAGAGGGTTTTACCCTATAGGTTTTCAAGTGTGTGTGTGTGTGTGTGTGTGTGTGTGTGTGTGTGTGTGTGTGTGTGTGGTAAGGGAGGGCTGTATCTGCAGAGACCCATTGACTCACACTGATCTGACTAATCGGTGGATAAATCCCCTGCTCCGCTGATCTAATAGGTGGATAAATCCCCTGCTCCGCTGATCTAATAGGTGGATAAATCCCCTGCTCCACTGATCTCTGACTAATCGGTGGATAAATCCCCTGCTCCCTGATCTCTGATCTAATAGGTGGATAAATCCCCTGCTCCACTGATCTAATAGGTGGATAAATCCCCTGCTCCGCTGATCTAATAGGTGGATAAATCCCCTGCTCCACTGATCTCTGACTAATCGGTGGATAAATCCCCCTGCTCCACTGATCTCTGATCTAATAGGTGGATAAATCCCCTGCTCCACTGATCTAATCGGTGGATAAATCCCCTGCTCCACTGATCTAATAGGTGGATAAATCCCCTGCTCCGTTGATGCTGTGTGACTACAGGTGGCGTAGGTATTAACCCTACGGTCTTCCCTTTTTCCACAGCTCTCTGGTGATCATCAGTACTCTGGACGGTCGTATCTCAGCTCTAGACCCCTACAACCAGGGACGCAAACAGTGGGACCTAGACGTAGGGTCAGGATGTCTGGTCTCATCCAGCCTCAGCAAACCAGAGGTAACCTATGACATAACATATAACCTATGACATAACCTATAGCATATAGCCTATGACATATAACCAATGACAACCTATGACCTAACCTATAGCTTATGACATAACGTATATCCTGTGACATACAACCTATGACCTAACCTATAGCTTATGACATAACGTATATCCTGTGACATACAACCTATGACCTAACCTATAGCTTATGACATAACGTATATCCTGTGACATACAACCTATGACCTAACCTATAGCTTATGACATAACGTATATCCTGTGACATACAACCTATGACCTAACCTATAGCTTATGACATAACGTATATCCTGTGACATACAACCTATGACCTAACCTATAGCTTATGACATAACGTATATCCTGTGACATACAACCTATGACCTAACCTATAGCTTATGACATAACGTATATCCTGTGACATACAACCTATGACATAACCTATAGCATATAGCCTATGACATAACATATAGACTCTGACATAACATATAGCATATAGCCTATGACATAACATATAACCTATGACATAACATATAGCCTATTACATATAGCATATAGCCTATGACATAACATATAACCTGTGACCTAACCTATGACAACCTATGACATAACATGTGACTAACCTGTGACGTAACCTATGACATAACATATGACCTATTACCTGTGATATAACCTATAACCTGTGACATAACATATGACCTATAACCTATGACATAACATATGACCTATAACCTATGACATAACATATGACCTATAACCTGTGACATAACATATGACCTATAACCTGTGATATAACCTATAACCTATGACATAACATATGACCTATTACCTGTGATATAACCTATAACCTGTGACATAACATATGACCTATAACCTATGACATAACATATGACCTATAACCTATGACATAACATATGACCTATAACCTGTGACATAACATATGACCTATAACCTGTGATATAACCTATAACCTATGACATAACATATGACCTATTACCTGTGATATAACCTATAACCTGTGACATAACATATGACCTATAACCTATGACATGACCTATAACCTGTGATATAACCTGTGACATAACATATGACCTATAACCTATGACATAACATATGACCTATAACCTGTGATATAACCTATAACCTATGACATAACATATGACCTATAACCTGTGAAATAACCTATAACCTATGACATAACATATGACCTATAACCTGTGATATAACCTATAACCTATGACATAACATATGACCTATAACCTGTGATATAACCTATAACCTATGACATAACATATGACCTATAACCTGTGACATAACATATGACCTATAACCTATGACATAACATATGACCTATAACATGTGATATAACCTATAACCTATGACATAACATATGACCTATAACCTGTGATATAACCTATAACCTATGACATAACATATGACCTATAACCTGTGATATAACCTATAACCTATGACATAACATATGACCTATAACCTGTGATATAACCTATAACCTATGACATAACATATGACCTATAACCTGTGATATAACCTATAACCTATGACATAACATATGACCTATAACCTGTGATATAACCTATAACCTATGACATAACATATGACCTATAACCTGTGATATAACCTATAACCTATGACATAACATATGACCTATAACCTGTGATATAACCTATAACCTATGACATAACATATGACCTATATCCTGTGACATAACATATGACCTATAACCTGTGACATAACATATGACCTATAACCTATGATATAACATATAACCTATGACATAACATATGACCTGTGATATAACCTATAACCTATGACATAACATATGACCTATAACATATGACCTATAACCTGTGACATAACATATGACCTATAACCTATGACATAACATATGACCTATAACCTATGACATACCATATGACCTATAACCTATGATATAACATATGACCTATAACCTATGACATAACATATGACCTATAACCTGTGATATAACCTATAACCTATGACATAACATATGACCTATAACCTGTGATATAACCTATAACCTATGGCATAATATATGACCTATAACCTATGACATAACATATGACCTATAACCTATGACATACCATATGACCTATAACCTATGATATAACATATGACCTATAACCTATGACATAACATATGACCTATAACCTGTGATATAACCTATAACCTATGACATAACATATGACCTATAACCTGTGATATAACCTATAACCTATGGCATAATATATGACCTATAACCTGTGATTTAACCTATAACCTGTGACATAACATATGACCTATAACCTATGACATAACATATGACCTATAACCTGTGATTTAACCTATAACCTGTGACATAACATATGACCTATAACCTGTGACATAACATATAGCCTTTGAAAAGATGGCGCCGAAGAACATGGCTGAAGTTTTACATTCTCCCAACTTAATTGTGCTATTTTGTTATTTTTCCGTTTTGTGAAACTTACTTTTTTACTCATTGTGTAAATGTTGCTGCTACCGTCTCTTATGACCGAAAATAACTTCTGGACATCAGAGAAGTGATTACTCACCACGGACTGGAAGAAACGTTTTCTATTAACGATTCCGACGAGAAGGATATCCTGCTTTCACTGGAACAGGCCCAGATCCACGCCTTTCACTGGAACAGGCCCAGATCCACACCTTTCACTGGAACAGGCCCAGATCCACACCTTTCACTGGAACAGGCCCAGATCCACGCCTTTCACTGGAACAGGCCCAGATCCACGCCTTTCACTGGAACAGGCCCAGATCCACGCCTTTCACTGGAACAGGCCCAGATCCACGCCTTTCACTGGAACAGGCCCAGATCCACGCCTTTTCACTGGAACAGGCCCAGATCCACGCCTTTCACTGGAACAGGCCCAGATCCACGCCTTTCACTGGAACAGGCCCAGATCCACGCCTTTCACTGGAACAGGCCCAGATCCACGCCTTTCACTGGAACAGGCCCAGATCCACGCCTTTCACTGGAACAGGCCCAGATCCACGCCTTTCACTGGAACAGGCCCAGATCCACGCCTTTTCACTGGAACAGGCCCAGATCCACGCCTTTCACTGGAACAGGCCCAGATCCACGCCTTTCACTGGAACAGGCCCAGATCCACGCCTTTCACTGGAACAGGCCCAGATCCACGCCTTTCACTGGAACAGGCCCAGATCCACGCCTTTCACTGGAACAGGCCCAGATCCACGCCTTTCACTGGAACAGGCCCAGATCCACGCCTTTCACTGGAACAGGCCCAGATCCACGCCTTTCACTGGAACAGGCCCAGATCCACGCCTTTCACTGGAACAGGCCCAGATCCACGCCTTTCACTGGAACAGGCCCAGATCCACGCCTTTCACTGGAACAGGCCCAGATCCACGCCTTTTGCGTGAAGAAAAGACACAGGAAAAGAGGCCGCAGATCAGGCTGCCTTCTGAGGATCCGTAGGCGAGCGAGTAAACTCCCACTGCCTTCCATTCTTCTCATTAACATGCAATCATTGGACAATAAAATGGACAACCTTTGATTTAATATTATCCTCCCAACGGGATGTTTAAAAACTAACGTTTCACCGAGACGTGGCTGAACGACGATATGGACAATATAGAGCTAGCAGGATTTTCCCTGCACCGGCAGAACAGAGCCGCAACCTCTGGTAAGACGAGGGGTCTTTTTGTCAATAACAGCTGGTGCGCGATGTCTAATATTAAAGAAGTCTCGATGTATTGCTCGCCTGAGGTAGAGTACCTCAGGATAAGCTGTCGACCACACTTACTACCGAGAGAGTTCTCATCTGTATTATTCGTAGCCGTCTATTTACCACCACAGACCGATGCTGGCTCTAAGACTGCTCTCAACCAAATCTATAAGGCCATAAGCAAAGAAGAAAATGCTCATCCAGAAGCTGCGCTCCTAGTGGCCGGGGACTTTAATGCAGGAAAACTTAAATCTGTTTTACCTCATTTCTACCAGCATGTCACATGTGCAATCAGGGGGGAACAAAATCCTAGACTACATTTACCCCACACAGAGATGCATACAAAGCTCTCCCCCGCCCTCCATTCGGCAAATCTGAACATAATTCTATCTTCGTGATTCCTGCTTCCAAGCAAAAACTAATGCAGGAAGTACCAGTGACTCGCTCAATATGGAAGTGGTCAGATGATGCGGATGCTACGCTACAGGACTGTTTTGCTACCACAGACTGGAATATGTTCCAGGATTCATCCAATGACATTGAGGAATACACCACCTCAGGCATCAGCTTCATCAATAATTGCATCGATGACGTCGTCCCCACAGTACATATCCCAAAGCTACCGCTTTCAAAGAGCAGGAGACTAATCCGGACGCTTATAAGAAGTCCCGCTACGCCCTCAAACAAACCATCAAACAGGGAAAGCGTCAATACAGGATTAAGATTGAATCCTACTACACCGGCTCTGACGCTCATCGGATGTGGCAGGGCTTGAAAACTATTACGGACTACAAAGTTAAACCCAGACACAAGCTGCCCAGTGACGCGAGCCTACCATGCTCGCTTCGAGGCAAGCAACACTGAAGCATGCACGAGAGCACCAGCTGTTCTGGATGACTGTGTGATAACGCTCTTGGTAGCCAATGTGAACACAACCTTTAAACAGGTCAACATTCACAAAGCCGCTGGGCCGAATGGATTACCAGGACTTGTACTCACGGCATGCCCGGACCAACTGTTGAGTGTCTTCGCTGACATTTTCAACCTCTCCCTGACCGAGTCTTTAATACCTACAGTGGGGAGAACAAGTATTTGATACACTGCCGATTTTGCAGGTTTTCCCTACTTACAAAGCATGTAGAGGTCTGTGATTTTTATCATAGGTACACTTCAACTGTGAGAGATGGAATCTAAAACAAAAATCCAGAAAATCACTTTGTATGATTTTTAAGTAATGAATTTGCATTTTATTGCATGACATAAGTATTTGATCACCTACCAACCAGTAAGAATTCTGTCTCTCATAGACCTGTTAGTTTTTCTTTAAGAATCCCTCCTGTTCTCCACTCATTACCTGTATTAACTGCACCTGTTTGAATTCATTACCTGTATAAAAGACACCTGTCCACACACTCAATCAAACAGACTCCAACCTCTCCACAATGGCCAAGACCAGAGATCTGTGTAAGGACATCAGGGATAAAATTATAGACCTGCACAAGGCTGGGATGGGGCTACAGGACAATAGACAAGCAGCTTGGTGAGAAGGCAACAACTGTTGACGGTCAAGATGACGGTCAATCACCCTCGGTATGGGGCTCCATGCAAGATCTCACCTCGTGGGGCATCAATGATCATGAGGAAGGTGAGGGATCAGCCCTGAACTACACGGCAGGACCTGGTCAATGACCTGAAGAGAGCTGGGACCACAGTCTCAAAGAAAACCATTAGTAACACACTACGCCGTCATGGATTCAAATCCTGCAGCTCACGCAAGGTCCCCCTGCTCAAGCCAGCGCATGTCCAGGCCCGTCTGAAGTTTGCCAATGACCATCTGGATGATCCAGAGGAGGACTGGGAGAAGGTCATGTGGTCTGATGAGACAAAAATATAGCTTTTTGGTCCGAACTCCACTCGCTGTGTTTGGAGGAAGAAGAAGGATGAGTACAACCCCAAGAACACCATCCCAACCGTGAAGCATGGAGGTGGAAATATCATTATTTGGGGATGCTTTTCAGCAAAGGGGACAGGATGACTGCACCGTATTGAGGGGAGGATGGATGGGGCCATGTATCGTGAGATCTTGGCCAACAACCTCCTTCCCTCAGAAAGAGCATTGAAGATGGGTCGTGGCTGGGTCTTCCAGCATGACAACGACCCGAAACACACAGCCAGGGCAAGTAAGGAGTGGCTCCGTAAGAAGCTTCTCAAGGTCCTGGAGGGGCCTTCTGCTTTTCTGATGTATCAAATACTTATGTCATGCAATAAAATGCAAATTAATTACTTAAAAATTACTTTCAAAAATCATTTCTGGATTTTTGTTTTAGATTCTATCGCTCACAGTTGAAGTGTACCTATGATAAAAATTACAGACCTCTACATGCTTTGTAAGTAGGAAATCCTGCAAAATCGGCAGTGTATCAAATACTTGTTCTCCCCACTGTACATGTTTCAAGCAGACCACTATAGTCCCTGTGCCCACGCACTACATAACCCCACACGCACTACATAACCCCACACGCACTACATAACCCCACACGCACTACATAACCCCACACGCACTACATAACCCCACACGCACTACATAACCCCACACGCACTACATAACCCCACGCGCGCTACATAACCCCGCGCGCTACATAACCCCACGCGCTACATAACCCCACACACACTACATAACCCCACACGACATAACCCCACACACACTACATAACCATACACTACATAACCCCACACGCACTACATAACCACACATACTACAAAACCACACACTACATAACCACACACACTACATAACCCCACACGCACTACATAACCATACACTACATAACCCCACACACACTACATAACCCCACACACACTACATAACCATACACTACATAACCCCACACGCACTACATAACCACACATACTACAAAACCACACACTACATAACCACACACACTACATAACCCCACACACACTACATAACCATACACTACATAACCCCACACGCACTACATAACCACACATACTACAAAACCACACACTACATAACCATACACTACATAACCCCACACGCACTACATAACCATACACTACATAACCCCACACGCACTACATAACCACACATACTACATAACCATACACTACATAACCCCACACGCACTACATAACCACACACACTACATAACCACACATACTACATAACCATACACTACATAACCCCACACGCACTACATAACCACACATACTACATAACCATACACTACATAACCCCACACGCACTACATAACCACACATACTACAAAACCACACACTACATAACCATACACTACATAACCCCACACGCACTACATAACCACACACACTACATAACCCCACACGCACTACATAACCATACACTACATAACCCCACACGCACTACATAACCACACATACTACAAAACCACACACTACATAACCACACACACTACATAACCCCACACGCACTACATAACCATACACACTACATAACCCCACACGCACTACATAACCATACACTACATAACCCCACACACACTACATAACCCCACACGCACTACATAACCATACACTACATAACCCCACACACACTACATAACCCCACACGCACTACATAACCATACATATATAATATAACCTATAACATACAAACAGTATGTACACATCATATATAATATAACCTATAACATACAAACAGTATGTACACAACATATATAATATAACCTATAACATACAAACAGTATGTACACAACATATATAATATAACCTATAACATACAAACAGTATGTACACATCATATATAATATAACATACGAACAGTGGGACCTAAACGAAGACATAGGGTCAGGATGTCTGGTCTCATCCAGCCTCAGCAAACCACGGAGTGTACAAAACATGGGGACAGACTGACCAGGTGAATCCAGGTGAAAGATATGATCCCTTGTTGATGTCATTTGTTAAATCCACTTCAATCAGTGTAGCTGAAGGGGAGGAGACAGGTTAAAGAAGGACTTTTAAGCCTTGAGACAAATGAGATGGGGGTGAATGTCACACATACACATGTTCAGACATTCACCCCCATGTTCAGACATTCACCCCCATGTTCAGACATTCACCCCCATGTTCAGACATTCACCCCCATGTTATACTATCTGTTGTGGGGACTTTTGTGGATGTTAAGTTCCCACAAGGATAGAAGAACAGACACAGGCGCGCGCACGCACAGGCACGCATAGGCACACACGCACGCACAGGCACGCATAGGCACACACACACACACACACACACACACACAGAGACACAAAAACAGGCTTACACCTACACAGAAACAGTTGAAAGGCTATAGAGTGAAGAGTAGCCTGCAGCTACTGGGTAAGGCTGTCTGTTTAAAAACACACCCTCTGGGTAAGGCTGTCTGTTTAAACACACACCCTCTCTGGGTAAGGCCTTCTGTTTAAAAACACACCCTACTGGGTAAGGCCGTCTGTTTAAAAACACCCTCTCTGGGTAAGGCTGTCTGTTTAAACACACCCTCTGGGTAAGGCTGTCTCTAAGTAGTGGAGTGTTTGACGAGGGGCCCGGTGTGACGAGGGGCCCGGTGTGACGAGGGGCCCGGTGTGATGCCCTAGGAATACCATTGTATCTCATGTTATTGTTCTACATTCTAAAGCCTAAATGTCCACAAGCTTTAAACTAGCTGCAGAGGGAGGAGTGTGGTTGTGCATGTCGGTCTGTCAGACAGTCATTGTGAATAAGAATTTGTTCTCAACGGACCTGGCTGGTAAAATAAAGGTACCAAAAAAATATGGGTGAGGGGACGTTAGTGTGTTGACACGAGAGCATCTCATACCTTCTCACCCGTTCAAATCCCCAACTCCCTGGGATGCCCGACTGCAAGGGATCCATCGCTTTGATTCTCTCAGAGCCCCAGCTGGCCCCTCCCCCAGCCCCAAAGCTATGCAACAGTACGGTGTGATAAGCGGTCGGCGCGGTGTCCCTCAGGCACCAGTCTGCTTGGTGATTAGGGGGGTTGCCCCCGCACCATTGGTTGTTAGGGCCGTGCAGGGAGGAGCAGTCACCTATAGGAGCACAGAGAATATTGAGGAGAGAGAGATGGGGAGGGGATCAACTAGAATGTTGAGGAGAGAGGGAGAGACAGGGAGGGGATCAACTAGAATGTTGAGGAGAGAGGGAGAGACAGGGAGGGGATCAACTAGAATGTTGAGGAGCGAGAGAGAGACAGGGAGGGGATCAACTAGAATGTTGAGGAGAGAGAGAGACTGGGAGGGAATCAACTAGAATGTTGAGGAGAGAGAGAGCGAGACAGGGAGGGGATAAACTAGAATGTTGAGGAGAGAGAGAGAGAGAGAGACAGGGAGGGGATCAACTAGAATGTTCAGGAGAGAGAGAGACGGGGAGGGGATCAACTAGAATATTGAGGAGAGAGGGAGAGACAGGGAGGGGATCAACTAGAATGTTGAGGAGCGAGAGAGAGACAGGGAGGGGATCAACTAGAATGTTGAGGAGAGAGAGAGACTGGGAGGGAATCAACTAGAATGTTGAGGAGAGAGAGAGCGAGACAGGGAGGGGATAAACTAGAATGTTGAGGAGAGAGAGAGAGAGAGAGAGACAGGGAGGGGATCAACTAGAATGTTCAGGAGAGAGAGAGACGGGGAGGGGATCAACTAGAATATTGAGGAGAGAGAGATGGGGAGGGGACCAACTAGAATATTGAGGAGAGAGCGAGAGAGACGGGGATCAACTAGAATGTTGAGAGAGAGAGAGACAGGGAGGGGATCAACTAGAATGTTGAGGAGAGGGAGACGGGGAGGGGATCAACTAGAATGTTGAGAGAGAGATGAGGAGGGGACCAACTAGAATATTGAGGAGAGAGATGAGGAGGGGACCAACTAGAATATTGAGGAGAGAGAGAGACAGGGAGGGGATCAACTAGAATATTGAGGAGAGAGAGATGGGGAGGGGACCAACTAGAATATTGAGGAGAGAGAGAGAGAGAGAGAGAGAGAGACAGGGAGGGGATCAACTAGAATGTTGAGGAGAGAGAGAGACGGGGATCAACTAGAATGTTGAGAGAGAGAGAGAGACAGGGAGGGGATCAACTAGAATGTTGAGGAGAGGGAGACGGGGATCAACTAGAATGTTGAGGAGAGAGAGATGAGGAGGGGACCAACTAGAATATTGAGGAGAGAGATGAGGAGGGGACCAACTAGAATATTGAGGAGAGAGAGAGACAGGGAGGGGATCAACTAGAATGTTGAGGAGAGGGAGACGGGGAGGGGATCAACTAGAATGTTGAGGAGAGAGAGATGAGGAGGGGACCAACTAGAATATTGAGGAGAGAGATGAGGAGGGGACCAACTAGAATATTGAGGAGAGAGAGAGACAGGGAGGGGATCAACTAGAATGTTGAGGAGAGAGAGAGAGACGGGGAGGGGATCAACTAGAATGTTGAGGAGAGAGAGAGAGACGGGGAGGGGATCAACTAGATTGTTGAGGAGAGAGAGAGAGATGGGGAGGGGATCAACTAGAATGTTGAGGAGAGAGAGAGAGAGAGACAGGGAGGGGACCAACTAGAATATTGAGGAGAGAGAGAGACGGGGATCAACTAGAATGTTGAGGAGAGAGAGAGACGGGGAGGGGATCAACTAGAATGTTGAGGAGAGAGAGAGACGGGGATCAACTAGAATGTTGAGGAGAGAGAGAGACGGGGATCAACTAGAATGTTGAGGAGAGAGAGAGACGGGGAGGGGATCAACTAGAATGTTGAGGAGAGAGAGAGACAGGGAGGGGATCAACTAGAATGTTGAGGAGAGAGGGAGAGACAGGGAGGGGATCAACTAGAATGTTGAGGAGAGAGAGAGAGATGGGGAGGGGACCAACTAGAATTTTGAGGAGAGAGAGACGGGGAGGGGATCAACTAGAATGTTGAGGAGAGAGAGAGAGAGAGAGACGGGGAGGGGATCAACTAGAATGTTGAGGAGAGACTGGGAGGGGATCAACTAGAATGTTGAGGAGAGAGAGAGACGGGGAGGGGATCAACTAGAATGTTGAGGAGAGAGAGAGAGAGACAGGGAGGGGATCAACTAGAATGTTGAGGAGAGACTGGGAGGGGATCAACTAGAATGTTGAGGAGAGAGAGAGAGAGAGACAGGGAGGGGATCAACTAGAATGTTGAGGAGAGAGACGGGGAGGGGATCAACTAGAATGTTGAGGAGAGAGAGAGAGAGGGGATCAACTAGAATGTTGAGGAGAGAGAGAGAGAGACAGGGAGGGGACCAACTAGAATATTGAGGAGAGAGAGAGACGGCGATCAACTAGAATGTTGAGGAGAGAGAGAGACGGCGATCAACTAGAATGTTGAGGAGAGAGAGAGACTGGGAGGGGATCAACTAGAATGTTGAGGAGAGAGAGAGAGACGGGGAGGGGTCAACTAGAATGTTGAGGAGAGAGAGATGGGGAGGGGACCAACTAGAATGTTGAGGAGAGAGAGACAGGGAGGGGATCAACTAGAATGTTGAGGAGAGAGAGAGACGGGGAGGGAATCAACTAGAATGTTGAAGAGAGAGAGAGACGGGGAGGGGAGGGGATCAACTAGATTGTTGAGGAGAGAGAGAGAGACTGGGAGGGGATCAACTAGATTGTTGAGGATAGACGGGGAGGGGAGGGGATCAACTAGACAGCATTGTCTGTAGAAATGAGCTGTCATTTCAAAAGAGAGCGATGGAGGAAGAGAGGGATGTAGGGGGGAGGAAGAGGGATGGAGAGATGCCGGTGTGGAGTGAGTCATGCGAGGGGGGTAGGGAGGGAGGGAGGTGGTGAGTGTGATTAGGATGAGGTAATGCTTTAGCCCAGGGATGATGTCATCCCACAGCCCAGACCCCCCCCCCCCCAAACACATACTTTATGCACCTTGTGGGGACCTAACATGTATTTCCATTCTAAATCCTATTTTCTCTAACCACTTCACCCTAAACTTCACTCCTAACCCTAACCCTAACCCTAACCACTTCACCCTAAACTTAACTCCTAACCCTAACCCTAACCACTTCACCCTAAACTTAACTCCTAAACCTAATTCTAGCCTTAACCTTAACCCTAATCTAAACCTAACCCTAATTTTAACCTAAACCTAACCCTAATTTTAACCTAAACCTAACCCTAATTGTGACCCTAAAACTATCCCCATAACTTAAAACAGCCCTTCCACTCATGGGGATGTGGGCAATGTCCCCTTGTTTTACTACCTTTGTGGGGAATTTTGGGGATTTCAGGTCCCCAGGAAGATAGTAACACTCACTCTCAGGACCCCAGGAAGATAGATAGTAACACTCACTCTCAGGACCCCAGGAAGATAGACAGTAACACTCACTCTCAGGACCCCAGGAAGATAGACAGTAACACTCACTCTCAGGACCCCAGGAAGATAGATAGTAACACTCACTCTCAGGACCCCAGGAAGATAGATAGCAACACTCACTCTCAGGACCCCAGGAAGATAGTAACTCTCACTCTCAGGACACCAGGAAGATAGCAACACTCACTCTCAGGACCCCAGGAAGATAGTAACACTCACTCTCAGGACCCCAGGAAGATAGTAACACTCACTCTCAGGACCCCAGGAAGATAGATAGTAACACTCACTCTCAGGACCCCAGGAAGATAGATAGCAACACTCACTCTCAGGACCCCAGGAAGATAGTAACACTCACTCTCAGGACCCCAGGAAGATAGATAGTAACACTCACTCTCAGGACCCCAGGAAGATAGATAGCAACACTCACTCTCAGGACCCCAGGAAGATAGTAACACTCACTCTCAGGACCCCAGGAAGATAGTAACACTCACTCTCAGGACCCCAGGAAGATAGTAACTCTCACTCTCAGGACCCCAGGAAGATAGCAACACTCACTGTGAAACATGGGATGTATTTGATCTGTAAATAATAGCCTGATGAGATCAGTGAATCATTAACATGTGTTTTCCCTCTGTCTCTTCCCTCTGTCTCCTCCAGGTTCTCATGTTGGTTATTAACTGGTGCCCCTGTTTCAACAAGTGTTGAATGAATTAATAGATGATATATTTTCTGTACCTGTCTCCGTCTCCAGGTGTTTGGTAATAAGATGTTCATCCCATCATTGGACGGAGAGTTGTTCCAGTGGAATAGAGACAGAGAGAGCATGGAAGCTGTTCCCTTCAGTGTCGAGTCTCTCCTGGAGTCGTCCTTTCGCATCGGGGAAGACACGGTCCTGGTGGGGGGAAAGAGTCTCACGAGCTACGGTCTGGGAGCCTACAGCGGCAAGGTGAGAGGTCAGAGGTTAGGTCCTGGTGGGGAGGCAAGACCCTGACCACTTACAGTCTAGGAGTCTACAGTGGCAAGGTCAGAGGTTAGGTCCTGGGAGTTGGCAGATTGGCGGTACCATGATCACATCTTTCCGTAGTGGTCCAACCGTTCAGACGCTACAGATGTTTTCGCGAGACTGATTTGCTGTTTGTCTCCTGGTCTGACAAACACCCCTGTAGCTCGGCCACCTTCCACCCCTGTAGCTCGGCCACCTTCCACCCCTGTAGCTCGGCCACCTTCCACCCCTGTAGCTCGGCCACCTTCCACCCCTGTAGCTCGGCCACCTTCCACCCCTGTAGCTCGGCCACCTTCCACCCCTGTAGCTCGGCCACCTTCCACCCCTGTAGCTCGGCCACCTTCCACCCCTGTAGCTCGGCCACCTTCCACCCCTGTAGCTCGGCCACCTTCCACCCCTGTAGCTCGGCCACCTTCCATTCCACCCCTGTAGCTCGGCCACCTTCCACCCCTGTAGCTCGGCCACCTTCCACCCCTGTAGCTCGGCTACCTTCCAGATGCTGAAGGCCGACATTTGAGGATGCAGTGGATTCAGACACAGCCCATGCAAAAACAAAATGATATTTCTACCTTAAACATATTTTGACAGATTTTTTTATTCTGATATTAAAATATTAAACTCTTCCGTTAAACCGTTTGGACATTGCTCCATCTGACTACTGTGTGCCGCCATCTTGATAACGTGTCTTCAATGGCATCACTTGAATGGTTCGTCTGACAGGCTGCCCAAACTACACTGAACAAAATCATAGTGTTGGTCCCATGTTTCATGAGCTGAAATTAAAGATCCCAGAAATGTTCCATACGCAAAAAAATATGATTTCTCTCAAATGTTGGGCACAGATTTGTTTCCAACCCTGTTAGTGAGCGTTTCTACTTTTCCAAGATAAACTATCCACCTGACAGGTGTGGCATATCAAGAAGCTGATAAAACAGCATGATCATTACACAGGTGCACCTTGTGCTGGGGACAATAAAAGGCCACTCTATAATGTGCTGTTTTGTCATACAACACAATGCCACA
This sequence comes from Oncorhynchus kisutch, assembly GCF_002021735.2. Taxonomy (NCBI): domain Eukaryota; kingdom Metazoa; phylum Chordata; class Actinopteri; order Salmoniformes; family Salmonidae; genus Oncorhynchus; species Oncorhynchus kisutch. The sequence goes on from NC_034187.2 coordinate 985,486, forward strand.
GATGTCTCATGTTTTGAGTGAGCGTGCAATTGGCATACTGACTGCAGGAATGTCCACCAGAGCTGTTGCCAGATAATCTAATGTTATTTTTGTTCAGTGTACAATGCAGGTGTCCTTTTAAAGGCTGTATCCTGTTAGAGACTAGCCAGGTAACATGGCATGAATGAAGCTGTGCAAGGTGGGCTATCACAGCCAGCTAGTCCAAAACCACAGCAAGCTCGGCTATCATTGGTGGATATTGTGCTAGCTAGTGAGGTTAGCGGAACAGCTTGCTACCGTGCAGGGTTTCACTATGGATTATGGATTTCACTACGTAGCATCATTTGGTACATCTCACAACTAGCTGGGATTGATTTAATATGACTGTTAACAGCCCTACATGTCTGGAGCGAACTCTTTCAGAACAGACAGACAGCTAGCTAGCTAGATAGATTTTAATAATCCTTTTTCTAGCTAGCCGTGTCTAGCCCAGCTAGCTAGCTAGCCTCTACTATGTTTGGTACATCTGAAGTCCCTCACTGTAAACCATATTGAATACCGTTCCATGCACGATCTGCCTGCAAAAGTGACTATCATTATTGTGGGCATTGCCATGCAGTTAGCTAGCATACTAACCTTGTCAGCACGGTGATTCGATCCAGCAACCTTTCGGTTACTGGCTCAACGCACTAACCACTAGGCTACCTGCTGGCTACTGGCCCAACGCCTCTAACCACTAGGCTACCTACTGGTTACTGGCCCAACACTCTAACCACTAGGCTACCTGCTGGCTACTGGCCCAACGCTCTAACCACTAGGCTACCTGCTGGTTACTGGCCCAACTCTCTAACCACTAGGCTACCTGCTGGTTCTGGCCCAATGCTCTAACCACTAGACTCTAACCACTAGACTAACTGCTGGTTCTGGTCCAACGCTCTAACCACTAGGCTCTAACCACTAGACTACCTGCTGGTTCTGGCCCAACGCTCTAACCACTAGGCTCTAACCACTAGACTACCTGCTGGTTCTGGCCCAACGCTCTAACCACTAGACTCTAACCACTAGACTACCTGCTGGTTCTGGCCCAACGTTCTAACCACTAGACTCTAACCACTAGACTACCTGCTGGTTCTGGCCCAACGTTCTAACCACTAGACTCTAACCACTAGACTACCTGCTGGTTCTGGTCCAACGCTCTAACCACTAGACTACCTGCTGGTTCTGGCCCAACGCTCTAACCACTAGACTCTAACCACTAGACTACCTGCTGGTTCTGGCCCAACGCTCTAACCACTAGACTCTAACCACTAGACTACCTGCTGGTTCTGGTCCAACGCTCTAACCACTAGACTCTAACCACTAGACTACCTGCTGGTTCTGGCCCAACGCTCTAACCACTAGACTCTAACCACTAGACTACCTGCTGGTTCTGGCCCAACGCTCTAACCACTAGACTCTAACCACTAGACTACCTGCTGGTTCTGGCCCAACGTTCTAACCACTAGACTCTAACCACTAGGCTAAACACATGTGCAAGTTGTTTTTTGACTGGACTATACAGCCTTATGCGATGTGATCTACATCATACATTTAGCTAGCTTACTAATGTTGTGTACAAGTAGCCTATAGCTGAATGAGCTCAATGTCTGATCCAAAAGCCATATACATAGGTGTGGACGCTCTACCATTCCCATGACGTTGTTTCAATATGGCCACATCTCTCTCAGCTTGTGCTCGGCGCCGCGGCCACATCTCTCAGCTTGTGCTCGGCGCCGCGGCCTCATCTCTCAGCTTGTGCTCGGCGCCGCGGCCACATCTCTCAGCTTGTGCTCGGCGTCGCGGCCACATCTCTCAGCTTGTGCTCGGCGCCGCGGCCACATCTCTCAGCTTGTGCTCGGCGCCGCGGCCACATCTCTCAGCTTGTGCTCGGCGCCGCGGCCACATCTCTCAGCTTGTGCTCGGCGCCGCGGCCACATCTCTCAGCTTGTGCTCGGCGCCGCGGCCACATCTCTCAGCTTGAAAAACGTCAAATATTATGTTCTAATAGCATTTTCACAACATCACGTTCAACAAGGATACCTAACATTGACATGTAAAACAATGTTGTAGACTGATTTGAGCATTTCACTTTAAACAGGAAATCTTTGTCCTTCTCTCTCTTTCCCTCCTGTCCTCTTTGTCCTCTCTCTCTCCTGCCCCCTCTCCTCTTGTCTCTCTCTCTCCTGCCCCCTCTCCTTTTGTCCTTCTCGCTCTCCTGCCCCCTCTCCTTTTGTCCTTCTCGCTCTCCTGCCCCCTCTCCTCTTGTCTCTCTCTCTCCTGCCCCATCTCCTCTTGTCTCTCTCTCTCCTGCCCCATCTCCTCTTGTCTCTCTCTCCTGCCCCCTCTCCTCTTGTCTCTCTCTCCTGCCCCCTCTCCTCTTGTCCTTCTCTCTCTCCTGCCCCCTCTCCTCTTGTCTCTCTCTCTCCTGCCCCATCTCCTCTTGTCCTTCTCTCTCTCGTGCCCCATCTCCTCTTGTCCTTCTCTCTCTCTCTCCTGCCCCATCTCCTCTTGTCCTTCTCTCTCTCTCTCCTGCCCCCTCTCCTCTTGTCCTTCTCTCTCTCTCTCCTGCCCCCTCTCCTCTTGTCCTTCTCTCTCTCTCTCCTGCCCCCTCTCCTCTTGTCCTTCTCTCTCTCTCTCCTGCCCCCTCTCCTCTTGTCCTTCTCTCTCTCTCTCTCTCCTGCCCCCTCTCCTCTTGTCCTTCTCTCTCTCTCTCCTGCCCCCTCTCCTCTTGTCCTTCTCTCTCTCTCTCCTGCCCCCTCTCCTCTTGTCCTTCTCTCTCTCTCTCCTGCCCCCTCTCCTCTTGTCCTTCTCTCTCTTTCTCCCCCTCCCCCTCCCCCTTCCTTCCCTCCTGTTCCCTTTCCTCTGTCTTAGCTGAGGTATATCTGCTCAGCAGTTGGCTGTAGCCGCTGGGGGGAGGAGGAAACAGAGCCTGAGGATGTGTTGTTGCTGCAGAGAACCCAGAAGACCGTCAGGGCCGTGCGACCACGCTCTGGCTTGGAGAAGTGAGTCATAACTAACACAAATCCCATCCACCTGACTATCCTACCCCGACCATCTTTATGACATAACCCCAGTACTTCCTGTCCTATATTAACCTTATATCTGTAGTGCTAGTTAGTTACGTAGTTAGAGGGATTCTAGCTAACAGTGTTCTGATGTTCTCTCCCTAGGTGGAACGGTAACATTCTGGTTCTCTCTCTCTCTAGGTGGAACGGTAACATTCTGGTTCTCTCTCTCTCTAGGTAGAACTGTAACATTCTGGTTCTCTCTCTCTCTAGGTAGAACTGTAACATTCTGGTTCTCTCTCTCTCTCTAGGTAGAACTGTAACATTCTGGTTCTCTCTCTAGGTGGAACTGTAACACTCTAGTTCTCTTTCTCTCTAGGTGGAACTGTAACACTCTGGTTCTCTCTCTCTCTAGGTGGAACTGTAACACTCTGGTTCTCTCTCTCTCTCTAGGTGGAACTGTAACATTCTGGTTCTCTCTCTAGGTGCAACGGTAACATTCTGGTTCTCTCTCTAGGTGGAACGGTAACATTCTGGTTCTCTCTCTAGGTGGAACTGTAACATTCTGGTTCTCTCTCTCTAGGTGGAACTATAACATTCTGGTTCTCTCTCTCTCTAGGTGGAACTGTAACATTCTGGTTCTCTCTCTAGGTGGAACTGTAACATTCTGGTTCTCTCTCTCTCTAGGTGGAACTGTAACATTCTGGTTCTCTCTAGGTGGAACTGTAACACTGGTTCTCTCTCTCTCTCTAGGTGGAACTGTAACATTCTGGTTCTCTCTCTAGGTGCAACGGTAACATTCTGGTTCTCTCTCTAGGTGGAACTGTAACATTCTGGTTCTCTCTCTCTAGGTGGAACTATAACATTCTGGTTCTCTCTCTCTCTCTAGGTGGAACTGTAACATTCCGGTTCTCTCTCTAGGTGGAACTGTAACATTCTGGTTCTCTCTCTCTCTAGGTGGAACTGTAACATTCTGGTTCTCTCTAGGTGGAACTGTAACACTCTGGTTCTCTCTCTCTCTCTAGGTGGAACTGTAACACTCTGGTTCTCTCTCTCTAGGTGGAACTGTAACATTCTGGTTCTCTCTCTCTAGGTGGAACTGTAACATTCTGGTTCTCTCTCTCTAGGTGGAACTGTAACATTCTGGTTCTCTCTCTCTCTCTAGGTGGAACTGTAACATTCTGGTTCTCTCTCTCTCTCTAGGTGGAACGGTAAGATTCTGGTTCTCTCTCTCTCTCTAGGTGGAACTGTAACATTCTGGTTCTCTCTCTCTAGGTGGAACTGTAAAATTCTGGTTCTCTCTCTCTAGGTGGAACTGTAACATTCTGGTTCTCTCTCTCTCTAGGTGGAACTGTAACACTCTGGTTCTCTCTCTCTTTGTGGAACTGTAACACTCTGGTTCTCTCTCTCTCTAGGTGGAACTGTAACATTCTGGTTCTCTCTCTCTCTAGGTGGAACTGTAACATTCTGGTTCTCTGTCTAGGTGGAACTGTAACATTCTGGTTCTCTCTCTCTCTAGGTGGAACTGTAACATTCTGGTTCTCTGTCTAGGTGGAACTGTAACATTCTGGTTCTCTCTCTAGGTGGGAACTGTAACACTCTGGTTCTCTCTCTCTAGGTGGAACTGTAACACTCTGGTTCTCTCTCTCTCTCTAGGTGGAACTGTAACATTCTGGTTCTCTCTCTCTCTAGGTGGAACGGTAACATTCTGGTTCTCTCTCTAGGTGGAACTGTAACATTCTGGTTCTCTGTCTCTCTAGGTGGAACTGTAACATTCTGGTTCTCTCTCTCTCTAGGTGGAACGGTAACATTCTGGTTCTCTCTCTCTAGGTGGAACTGTAACACTCTGGTTCTCTCTCTCTAGGTGGAACGGTAACATTCTGGTTCTCTCTCTCTAGGTGGAACTGTAACATTCTGGTTCTCTCTCTCTAGGTGGAACTGTAACACTCTGGTTCTCTCTCTCTAGGTGGAACTGTAACATTCTGGTTCTCTCTCTCTCTCTAGGTGGAACTGTAACATTCTGGTTCTCTCTCTCTCTCTAGGTGGAACTGTAACATTCTGGTTCTCTCTCTCTCTAGGTAGAACTGTAACATTCTGGTTCTCTCTCTCTCTCTAGGTGGAACTGTAACATTCTGGTTCTCTCTCTCTCTCTAGGTGGAACGGTAACATTCTGGTTCTCTCTCTAGGTGGAACTGTAACATTCTGGATCTCTGTCTCTCTAGGTGGAACTGTAACATTCTGGTTCTCTCTCTCTCTAGGTGGAACTGTAACATTCTGGTTCTCTCTCTCTAGGTGGAACTGTAACACTCTGGTTCTCTCTCTCTAGGTGGAACGGTAACATTCTGGTTCTCTCTCTCTAGGTGGAACTGTAACATTCTGGTTCTCTCTCTCTAGGTGGAACTGTAACATTCTGGTTCTCTCTCTAGGTGCAACGGTAACATTCTGGTTCTCTCTCTCTCTAGGTGGAACTGTAACATTCTGGTTCTCTCTCTCTAGGTGCAACGGTAACATTCTGGTTCTCTCTCTCTCTAGGTGGAACTGTAACATTCTGGTTCTCTCTAGGTGGAACTGTAACATTCTGGTTCTCTCTCTCTCTAGGTGGAACGGTAACATTCTGGTTCTCTCTCTCTAGGTGGAACTGTAACATTCTGGTTCTCTCTCTCTCTCTCTAGGTGGAACTGTAACATTCTGGTTCTCTCTCTCTCTCTAGGTGGAACTGTAACATTCTGGTTCTCTCTCTAGGTGGAACTGTAACATTCCGGTTCTCTCTCTCTCTCTAGGTGGAACGGTAACATTCTGGTTCTCTCTCTAGGTGGAACTGTAACATTCTGGTTCTCTCTCTAGGTGGAACTGTAACATTCCGGTTCTCTCTCTCTCTCTAGGTGGAACTGTAACATTCTGGTTCTCTCTCTCTCTCTAGGTGGAACTGTAACATTCTGGTTCTCTCTCTAGGTGGAACTGTAACATTCTGGTTCTCTGTCTAGGTGGAACTGTAACATTCTGGTTCTCTCTCTAGGTGGAACTGTAACATTCTGGTTCTCTCTCTAGGTGGAACTGTAACACTCTGGTTCTCTCTCTCTAGGTGGAACTGTAACATTCTGGTTCTCTCTCTAGGTGGAACTGTAACACTGGTTCTCTCTCTCTAGGTGGAACTGTAACATTCTGGTTCTCTCTCTCTCTCTCTAGGTGGAACTGTAACATTCTGGTTCTCTCTCTCTCTAGGTGGAACTGTAACATTCTGGTTCTCTCTCTCTCTAGGTGGAACTGTAACATTCTGGTTCTCTCTCTCTCTCTAGGTGGAACGGTAACATTCTGGTTCTCTCTCTAGGTGGAACTGTAACATTCTGGTTCTCTCTCTCTCTCTAGGTGGAACTGTAACATTCTGGTTGTCTCTCTCTCTCTCCAGGTGGAACTGTAACATTCTGGTTCTCTCTCTCTAGGTGGAACTGTAACATTCTGGTTCTCTCTCTCTCTCTCTAGGTGGAACTGTAACATTCTGGTTCTCTCTCTAGGTGGAACTGTAACATTCTGGTTCTCTGTCTAGGTGGAACTGTAACATTCTGGTTCTCTCTCTAGGTGGAACTGTAACATTCTGGTTCTCTCTCTAGGTGGAACTGTAACACTCTGGTTCTCTCTCTCTAGGTGGAACTGTAACATTCTGGTTCTCTCTCTAGGTGGAACTGTAACATTCTGGTTCTCTCTCTCTAGGTGGAACTGTAACATTCTGGTTCTCTCTCTCTCTAGGTGGAACTGTAACATTCTGGTTCTCTCTCTCTCTCTAGGTGGAACGGTAACATTCTGGTTCTCTCTCTAGGTGGAACTGTAACATTCTGGTTCTCTCTCTCTCTCTAGGTGGAACTGTAACATTCTGGTTCTCTCTCTCTCTCTCTAGGTGGAACTGTAACATTCTGGTTCTCTCTCTCTAGGTGGAACTGTAACATTCTGGTTCTCTCTCTCTCTCTCTAGGTGGAACTGTAACATTCTGGTTCTCTCTCTCTAGGTGGAACTGTAACACTCTGGTTCTCTCTCTCTAGGTGGAACTGTAACACTCTGGTTCTCTCTCTCTCTCTAGGTGGAACTGTAACATTCTGGTTCTCTCTCTCTAGGTGGAACTGTAACACTCTGGTTCTCTCTCTCTCTAGGTGGAACTGTAACACTCTGGTTCTCTCTCTCTCTCTAGGTGGAACTGTAACATTCTGGTTCTCTCTCTCTCTAGGTGGAACTGTAACATTCTGGTTCTCTCTCTAGGTGGAACTGTAACACTCTGGTTCTCTCTCTCTAGGTGGAACTGTAACATTCTGGTTCTCTCTCTCTCTCTAGGTGGAACTGTAACACTCTGGTTCTCTCTCTCTCTCTAGGTGGAACTGTAACATTCTGGTTCTCTCTCTCTCTTGGTGGAACCCTAACATTCTGGTTCTCTCTCTAGGTGGAACTGTAACACTCTGGTTCTCTCTCTCTCTCTCTAGGTGGAACTGTAACATTCTGGTTCTCTCTCTCTAGGTGCAACGGTAACATTCTGGTTCTCTCTCTCTCTCTAGGTGGAACTGTAACATTCTGGTTCTCTCTCTCTCTCTAGGTGGAACTGTAACATTCTGGTTCTCTCTCTCTCTCTAGGTGGAACTGTAACATGCTGGTTCTGTCTCTCTCTCTAGGTGGAACTGTAACATTCTGGTTCTCTCTCTCTCTCTAGGTGGAACTGTAACATTCTGGTTCTCTCTCTCTAGGTGCAACGGTAACATTCTGGTTCTCTCTCTCTCTCTAGGTGGAACTGTAACATTCTGGTTCTCTCTCTAGGTGAAACTGTAACATTCTGGTTCTCTCTCTCTCTCTAGGTGGAACTGTAACATTCTGGTTCTCTCTCTAGGTGGAACTGTAACACTCTGGTTCTCTCTCTCTAGGTGGAACTGTAACATTCTGGTTCTGTCTCTCTCTCTAGGTGGAACTGTAACATTCTGGTTCTCTCTCTAGGTGGAACTGTAACATTCTGGTTCTCTCTCTCTCTAGGTGGAACTGTAACATGCTGGTTCTCTCTCTAGGTGGAACTGTAACATTCTGGTTCTCTCTCTAGGTGGAACTGTAACATTCTGGTTCTCTCTCTCTCTCTAGGTGGAACTGTAACATTCTGGTTCTCTGTCTAGGTGGAACTTCAGCGTGGGGAGCTTTGAGCTGAGGTTTGTTCCCGACAAACAGCTGACCAGCAACTTCCTGGAGGGAGAGATGGCGAGCGGCGAGGCCATGTGGAAGGAGGAGCAGAGGAGCAGCGGGCAGAAGGTTATCATGGAGGAGACCACAGACAACCACAGACACACAACCACAGACACGCACACTGACACACCTGGGTCTGGGACACCAGACCTAGTCATCAAGGTGTCTGTTCCTGACTGGAAGGTGATGGCCTTCAGCGCCCAGCCTGGAGGAAAGCTGGTCTGGGAACAGCAGGTAATTATACATCTGTAACACCTATTAACAGTCCTGGAAGACAGCTGGTCTGGGAACTGGTTTCTGTCTCCCATTCATCCACTGACCACTGAATAGTTTTAATTTGAAGATTGTTAATGGTACTCTTTTTTGCTCATTAGACAACGCTGCCGCGGGATTGGTCATGTGCTGAATGACATCATGTTTTGCTTTGTGGAAAAAGTGACATTTGTAAATGGAGTTGAGCCTCTTGAGTTATTTGACAAAGGGAAGTGTCATAGAAACGGCAGATTATGCTCTTTCTGATTCTATATAGAAATCACCGTGTTTTACCTGCATGTGACCGAAGGAGGATTTGATAAATCGATGCTCCTTTCCCTGCATCTATCAATTACAATATGCAGTTATCTATTCATGTTCAATTTGACAACTTATAATAGTGTCATTCATCAGATTATTGTTCATCTGGCCCATATTCTAACTCTCTTAAAATGTGTGAGTTTCAGTAGTTTCAATGGGCAGGTTGACTAGCATTGTATGTTTCCCGCTCATCAACTTGGATAGAGTCAAGGATATGTTTTGCATTATTCTGAAGGCAACACACAGAATGTTTTCATTTGTCTTACATGTGATTGGAAATAGAGTTTCAGCAGATACAACATTCCTGTAGCAGCTTCTTTTTACACAGTAAAACGTGAAAGAGAAAAGTAATCAAACCCGCTGTCAAATGATTACCCTGAACGCTGAGAAATGGGCGTAGCACCAATTCCTCATTACACATATTGTTGTTCTAAATTAAATTGTCTTCTTCACCCTCGTCATTCAGTTCGATCTGATTTACATTGTGTAGTAGCTTGCACCGTTATCGTCCATTTGTCATTCAGTGGGCTGACGTCGTTTGCCTTCGCTGGATAGAGTCAAGGATATGTGTGTTATTATTCTGAAGGCCTACTGCAACACACAACATGTCAAGGATATGTATGTTATTATTCTGAAGGCCTACTGCAACACACAACATGTCAAGGATATGTGTGTTATTATTCTGAAGGCCTACTGCAACACACAACATGTCAAGGATATGTGTGTTATTATTCTGAAGGCCTACTGCAACACACAACATGTCAAGGATATGTGTGTTATTATTCTGAAGGCCTACTGCAACACACAACATGTCAAGGATATGTGTGTTATTATTCTGAAGGCCTACTGCAACACACAACATGTCAAGGATATGTGTGTTATTATTCTGAAGGCCTACTGCAACACACAACATGTTTTGATTTTTCTACATTTGATCATTAACTTCTTGATGCACCCACCCAGTTATCGGGATCATTTTCGTCAACATCCGCTGAATTGCAGAGCGCCAAATTCAAATTAAATTACGAAAAATATTACATTTTCATGAAATCACTAAAAATCCACCTGGTGTGTCAGATTTCAAAAAAGCTTTTTGGCGAAAGCATACCAAGCGTTTATGTCAGGACATCTCTCTCAGCAGACAAAACATTACAAACAGCTAGCAGCCAAGTAGATTAGTCACGAAAGTCAGAAAAGCAATGAAATTAATCGCTTACCTTTGATGATCTTCGGATGTTTTCACTCACGAGACTCCCAGTTACACAATAAATGTTCCTTTTGTACCATAAATATGATTTTATATCCAAAATACCTCCATTTGTTTGGCGCGTTATGTTCAGAAATCCACAGGCTCGAGCGGTCACGACATCGCAGATGAAAATTCCAAATAGTATCCGTAATGTCCACAGAAACATGTCAAATGTTTTTTATAATCAATCCTCAGGTTGTTTTTAAAATATATAATCGGTAATATATCAACTGGGACTGTAGCTTTTTCAATAGGAGAGGGAGAGTCAATGGCTGCCCCACTGTTGCGCAAGCAAAACTCTGCGAACACCCAGCCATCCAATGACGCGATGGGATCTTTCTTGCTCATTTTTCAAAATAAAAGCCTGAAACTATGTCTAAAGACTGTTGACACCTTGAGGAAGCCATAGGAAAATAATCTGGTTGATATCCCTTTAAATGGAGGCAAGGCATCCAGTGGAACAGAGCGCCTTCAGGAAAAACAGCACTTCCTTGTTGGATTTTCCTCAGGTTTTCGCCTGCAATATCAGTTCTGTTATACACACAGACAATATTTTGACAGTTTTGGAATCTTTAGAGTGTTTTCTATCATAATCTGGCAATTATATGCATATTCTAGATTCTGGGCCTGCGAAATAGACAGTTTCATTTGGTTACGTTTTTCATCCAATCATCAAAATACTGCCCCCTACACTCAACAGGTTAATAGAGCTCTAGTAAATTCAGGGAATGTCAGGGAAGGAGCAGGACATGGCAGATATTTTCAAACGTCAGTGGCTTTTGACCTATGGCGGTTCTACTGTTAGTTTTCCAACCTAGCCTGATCCCAGATGTATTTGTTCTGTCTCGAGAACTCCTATGGTCATTGTCAAGACAGCACAAACAGATCTGTGACCAGGCTATCTCCAACCTCTCTATTCGGTGTTCAGCCTAGTTTTGACACACGTTTCCCCCTGTAGTTCTGCACGCCCATAGCCTCTGCCTGGTTGGTTGGAGGGGGGAAGGTAACGCCCATCAGCCTGTTTGATGACACGCCCTACAGCAGTCGTCCTGACGCGGAGGAGCAGGAGGAGGAGGACGAGGACATTATGGAGGCGGCTCGGGGAGCTACTGAGTCCAGCGTATACCTGGGTATGTAAAAACCCTAACCTCTGACCCCTAAACCGGACGCTAACACCAGACACCATAGGCCTACACAGTCACTACGGGGGAGGCTTTGGGAGCTACTGAGTCAAGCGTATACCTGGGTAACCAAACACGATCGGTAACAGACTATCACAGACACTGTACTGTTAGTCACTATGGGGGAGCCATTTCATTCATCTGTACCTGCTGTAGATCAGAATACAGTCTCAAGGTAGACATCTTGTTATCAGCTGCTGGCAGATTCACCAGACGGTTCTCAGGGGATTGAGTTTCTCACATAGCTGGAGATGTTTTTAAATAATGACTGTTAGTGTCAGTGCTAAGCCTCTCCCCCAGGTCCTGTGATTGGTTGTCAGTGCTAAGCCTCTCCCCCAGGTCCTGTGATTGGTTGTCAGTGCTAAGCCTCTCCCCCAGGTCATGTGATTGGTTGTCAGTGCTAAGCCTCTCCCCCAGGTCCTGTGATTGGTTGTCAGTATCAGTGCTAACCTTCTCCCTTCCCAGGTATGTATCAGGGCCAGCTGTACCTGCAGTCGTCCGTCAAGATCTCAGAAAGGTTCCCATCTAAAGCCCTAAACGGGCCCGGTCCGGACCCGGACACCGTCCCTACCATCAGATGGAAACCTCTCATACGTACGTACTTCTATGACTGTATCTGCTGTCTGGAGTTAGTGTGTCCAGCCTGCTGTCTGGAGTTACAGTGTGTCCAGCCTGCTGTCTGGAGTTACAGTGTGTCCTGTCTGGAGTTAGTGTGTCTGGCCTGCTGTCTGGAGTTAGTGTGTCCGGCCTGCTGTCTGGAGTTAGTGTGTCCAGCCTGCTGTCTGGAGTTACAGTGTGTCCTGTCTGCTGTCTGGAGTTACAGTGTGTCCAGCCTGCTGTCTGGAGTTACAGTGTGTCCAGCCTGCTGTCTGGAGTCACAGTGTGTCCAGCCTGCTGTCTGGAGTTACAGTGTGTCCAGCCTGCTGTCTGGAGTTACAGTGTGTCCAGCCTGCTGTCTGGAGTTACAGTGTGTCCAGCCTGCTGTCTGGAGTTACAGTGTGTCCAGCCTGCTGTCTGGAGTTACAGTGTGTCCAGCCTGCTGTCTGGAGTTACAGTGTGTCCAGTCTGCTGTCTGGAGTTACAGTGTGTCCTGTCTGGAGTTAGTGTGTCCAGCCTGCTGTCTGGAGTTACAGTGTGTCCAGCCTGCTGTCCTCAGTTAGTGTGTCCAGCCTGCTGTCTGGAGTTACAGTGTGTCCAGCCTGCTGTCTGGAGTTACAGTGTGTCCAGCCTGCTGTCTGGAGTTACAGTGTGTCCAGCCTGCTGTCTGGAGTTACAGTGTGTCCAGCCTGCTGTCCTCAGTTATTGTGTCCAGCCTGCTGTCTGGAGTTACAGTGTGTCCAGCCTGCTGTCCTCAGTTAGTGTGTCCAGCCTGCTGTCTGGAGTTACAGTGTGTCCAGCCTGCTGTCTGGAGTTACAGTGTGTCCAGCCTGCTGTCTGGAGTTACAGTGTGTCCGGCCTGCTGTCTGGAGTTACAGTGTGTCCAGCCTGCTGTCCTCAGTTAGTGTGTCCAGCCTGCTGTCTGGAGTTACAGTGTGTCCAGCCTGCTGTCCTCAGTTATTGTGTCCAGCCTGCTGTCGGGAGTTACAGTGTGTCCAGCCTGCTGTCCTCAGTTAGTGTGTCCAGCCTGCTGTCGGGAGTTACAGTGTGTCCAGCCTGCTGTCCTCAGTTAGTGTGTCCAGCCTGCTGTCGGGAGTTAAAGTGTGTCCAGCCTGCTGTCCTCAGTTAGTGTGTCCGGCCTGCTGTCTGGAGTTAAAGTGTGTCCAGCCTGCTGTCCTCAGTTAGTGTGTCCAGTCTGCTGTCTGGAGTTAGTGTGTCCAGCCTGCTGTCTGGAGATGCAGTGTGTCTACCCTGCTTGTCTGGAGTTACAGTGTGTCCAGCCTGCTGTCTGGAGTTAGTGTGTCCAGTCTGGAGTTACAGTGTGTCCAGCCTGCTGTCCTCAGTTAGTGTGTCCAGCCTGCTGTCTGGAGTGAGTTTTAATGCAGTGTCTCTTTCACGCAGATTCTCCATCTCGGACTCCTGTTCTGGTTGGTTCTGATGAGTTTGACAAATGTTTGAACAACGACAAGTTCTCTCATGAAGAATACAGCAACGGTGCTCTGTCAGTCCTACAGTACCCGTATGGTAAGAACCTACTGTTATAACATGTTATAACCTCCTGTTATACTGTCAGTCCTGCAGTACCCGTATGGTAAGAACCTACTGTTATAACCTCCTGTTATACTGTCAGTCCTACAGTACCCGTATGGTAAGAACCTACTGTTATAACATGTTATAACCTCCTGTTATACTGTCAGTCCTGCAGTACCCGTATGGTAAGAACCTACTGTTATAACATGTTATAACCTCCTGTTATACTGTCAGTCCTACAGTACCTGTATGGTAAGAACCTACTGTTATAACATGTTATAACCTCCTGTTATACTGTCAGTCCTGCAGTACCCGTATGGTAAGAACCTACTGTTATAACATGTTATAACCTCCTGTTATACTGTCAGTCCTACAGTACCCGTATGGTAAGAACCTACTGTTATAACATGTTATAACCTCCTGTTATACTGTCAGTCCTACAGAACCCGTATGGTAAGAACCTACTGTTATAACATGTTATAACCTCCTGTTATACTGTCAGTCCTGCAGTACCCGTATGGTAAGAACCTACTGTTATAACCTGTTATAACCTCCTGTTATACTGTCAGTCCTACAGTACCCGTATGGTAAGAACCTACTGTTATAACATGTTATAACCTCCTGTTATACTGTCAGTCCTGCAGTACCCGTATGGTAAGAACCTACTGTTATAACCTGTTATAACCTCCTGTTATACTGTCAGTCCTACAGTACCCGCATGGTAAGAACCTACTGTTATAACCTGTTATAACCTCCTGTTATACTGTCAGTCCTGCAGTACCCATATGGTAAGAACCTACGGTTATACTGTCAGTCCTGCAGTACCCGTATGGTAAGAACCTACTGTTATAACCTCCTGTTATACTGTCAGTCCTACAGTACCCGTATGGTAAGAACCTACTGTTATAACATGTTATAACCTCCTGTTATACTGTCAGTCCTACAGTACCCGTATGGTAAGAACCTACTGTTATAACATGTTATAACCTCCTGTTATACTGTCAGTCCTGCAGTACCCGTATGGTAAGAACCTACTGTTATAACATGTTATAACCTCCTGTTATACTGTCAGTCCTGCAGTACCCGTATGGTAAGAACCTACTGTTATAACATGTTATAACCTCCTGTTATACTGTCAGTCCTACAGTACCCGTATGGTAAGAACCTACTGTTATAACATGTTATAACCTCCTGTTATACTGTCAGTCCTACAGTACCCGTATGGTAAGAACCTACTGTTATAACATGTTATAACCTCCTGTTATACTGTCAGTCCTGCAGTACCCGTATGGTAAGAACCTACTGTTATAACATGTTATAACCTCATGTTATACTGTCAGTCCTACAGTACCCGTATGGTAAGAACCTACTGTTATAACATGTTATAACCTCCGGTTATACTGTCAGTCCTACAGTACCCGTATGGTAATAACCTACTGTTATAACATGTTATAACCTCCTGTTATACTGTCAGTCCTGCAGTACCCGTATGGTAAGAACCTACTGTTATAACATGTTATAACCTCCTGTTATACTGTCAGTCCTACAGTACCCGTATGGTAAGAACCTACTGTTATAACATGTTATAACCTCCTGTTATACTGTTAGTCCTACAGTACCCGTATGGTAAGAACCTACGGTTATACTGTCAGTCCTGCAGTACCCGTATGGTAAGAACCTACTGTTATAACCTCCTGTTATACTGTCAGTCCTACAGTACCCGTATGGTAAGAACCTACTGTTATAACATGTTATAACCTCCTGTTATACTGTCAGTCCTACAGTACCCGTATGGTAAGAACCTACTGTTATAACATGTTATAACCTCCTGTTATACTGTCAGTCCTGCAGTACCCGTATGGTAAGAACCTACTGTTATAACATGTTATAACCTCCTGTTATACTGTCAGTCCTGCAGTACCCGTATGGTAAGAACCTACTGTTATAACATGTTATAACCTCCTGTTATACTGTCAGTCCTGCAGTACCCGTATGGTAAGAACCTACTGTTATAACATGTTATAACCTCCTGTTATACTGTCAGTCCTGCAGTACCCGTATGGTAAGAACCTACTGTTATAACATGTTATAACCTCCTGTTATACTGTCAGTCCTACAGTACCCGTATGGTAAGAACCTACTGTTATAACATGTTATAACCTCATGTTATACTGTCAGTCCTACAGTACCCGTATGGTAAGAACCTACTGTTATAACATGTTATAACCTCCTGTTATACTGTCAGTCCTGCAGTACCCGTATGGTAAGAACCTACTGTTATAACATGTTATAACCTCCTGTTATACTGTCAGTCCTGCAGTACCCGTATGGTAATAACCTACTGTTATAACCTATTATACTGTTATAACCTCCTAGTATAAAATCTTAACCACCTCTTCTTGTTTTACCATGTTGTTCAAAATGACATGGAAATGCATTGTTGATTTATAATAGTACAAGTTATTGAGTTGGTTTGATTGATTGACTGGTTCCTTTCTCTGTTCCCCAGACAACGGGTACTACTACCAATACAGTAAGCGTTACCGTGGGCGACGCGGCGTGGCGGAGGTGTCTCTGCTGAAGGGTGGTGGTGCACCGGGGGAGAGGAGGAGGAAGGATCCGGTCCTGTTACTGCCCTGGTGGAAAGAGATTCTAGGGACCATGGTGTTCTGTATCGCTGCTACCACCTATATAGTCAGGAAGTTCTTCCAGCCCCCCGCCCCGGTGGAGTACATACGGGTACGAACACACACCACCTTCACATGTCAGCCACAGACGTTTTCTTCCTGTTCTTCATTAGTGCACACCGTAGCAAAATGTTTCACAGCGGATAGGTTCAAGGCGTTTCCAGTTTAGTTTTCATCGTCTGTTTGGTGTCTGGTGAATACGACCCTGTACGTAGAGGGGGGAGGGGGGTGTTCAGAAGTGTTTTTGTTGTTGTTTATGGATCAATGTTAATTAATAATCCCGTCTCTATCCTGATCTCCGTAGCAACGCAAGGAGTCGGAGACTCAGTGTCAGACAGACAGCAAGTATGACCTTGAGGTGGCCGAACCCAAAGAGACGGTTGTCATGGAGACCCGCCCCAGTGAATATGTATCCAGGTATCGTACGGTGTTGACATTAAAACAGACCTGACAACTGAGTCACTAAAGCTACGTCCAAAATGGAACCCTACTCATATACTGATTCCCCCCCCCCAGTATTGATACTGTATAGTAGCTGATAGCCCCCCCCAGTATTGATACTGTATAGTAGCTGATGGCCCCCCCCCCAGTATTGATACTGTATAGTAGCTGATATCCCCCCCAGTATTGATACTGTATAGTAGCTGATAGCCCCCCCCTCCAGTATTGATACTGTATAGTAGCTGATAGTCCCCCCCCAGTATTGATACTGTATAGTAGCTGATAGCCCCCCCCAGTATTGAAACTGTATAGTAGCTGATAGTCCCCCCCCCCAGTATTGATACTGTATAGTAGCTGATAGTCCCCCCCAGTATTGATACTGTATAGTAGCTGATAGCCCCCCCCCCCCCAGTATTGATACTGTATAGTAGCTGATAGCCCCCCCCCCCCCCCAGTATTGATACGGTATAGTAGCTGATAGCCCCCCCCCCCCCCAGTATTGATACTGTATAGTAGCTGATAGCCCCCCCCCCAGTATTGATACTGTATAGTAGCTGATAGCCCCCCCCTCCAGTATTGATACTGTATAGTAGCTGATAGCGCCCCCCCCCCCCCCCCCCCCCCCCAGTATTGATACTGTATAGTAGCTGATAGCCCCCCCCCCCAGTATTGATACTGTATAGTAGCTGATAGCCCCCCCCCCCAGTATTGGTACTGTATAGTAGCTGATAGCCCCCCCCCCCCCCCCCCCAGTATTGATACTGTATAGTAGCTGATAGCCCCCCCCCCCCAGTATTGATACTGTATAGTAGCTGATAGCCCCCCCCTCCAGTATTGATACTGTATAGTAGCTGATAGCCCCCCCCCAGTATTGATACTGTATAGTAGCTGATAGCCCCCCCCCCCCCAGTATTGGTACTGTATAGTAGCTGATAGCCCCCCCCCCCCCAGTATTGATACTGTATAGTAGCTGATAGCCCCCCCCCAGTATTGATACTGTATAGTAGCTGATAGCCCCCCCCTCCAGTATTGATACTGTATAGTAGCTGATAGCCCCCCCCCCCCCCCCAGTATTGATACTGTATAGTAGCTGATAGCCCCCCCCCCCCCCCCCCCAGTATTGATACTGTACAGTAGCTGATAGGCCCCCCAGTATTGATACTGTATAGTAGCTGATAGCCCCCCCCAGTATTGATACTGTACAGTAGCTGATAGCCCCCCCCAGTATTGATACTGTATAGTAGCTGATAGCCCCCCCCCCCCCCCCAGTATTGATACTGTATAGTAGCTGATAGCCCCCCCCCAGTATTGATACTGTATAGTAGCTGATAGCCCCCCCCCCCCCGTATTGACACTGTATAGTAGCTGATAGCCCCCCCAGTATTGATACTGTATAGTAGCTGATAGCCCCCCCCCCCCAGAATTGACACTGTATAGTAGCTGATAGCCCCCCCCCCCCAGTATTGATACTGTATAGTAGCTGATAGCCCCTCCCCCCCAGTATTGATACTGTATAGTAGCTGATAGCCCCCCCCCCAGTATTGATACTGTATAGTAGCTAATAGCCCCCCCCCCCAGTATTGATACTGTATAGTAGCTGATAGCCCCCCCCCCCCCAGTATTGATACTGTATAGTAGCTGATAGCCCCCCCCCCCCCCCAGTATTGATACTGTATAGTAGCTGATAGCCCCCCCCTCCAGTATTGATACTGTATAGTAGCTGATAGTCCCCCCCAGTATTGATACTGTATAGTAGCTGATAGCCCCCCCCCAGTATTGAAACTGTATAGTAGCTGATAGTCCCCCCCCCCAGTATTGATACTGTATAGTAGCTGATAGCCCCCCCCCCCCAGTATTGATACTGTATAGTAGCTGATAGTCCCCCCCCCAGTATTGATACTGTATAGTAGCTGATAGCC
This sequence comes from Oncorhynchus kisutch, assembly GCF_002021735.2. NCBI lineage: Eukaryota > Metazoa > Chordata > Actinopteri > Salmoniformes > Salmonidae > Oncorhynchus > Oncorhynchus kisutch. The sequence goes on from NC_034187.2 coordinate 1,003,891, forward strand.
CCCCCCCTCCAGTATTGATACTGTATAGTAGCTGATAGTCCCCCCCAGTATTGATACTGTATAGTAGCTGATAGCCCCCCCCCAGTATTGATACTGTATAGTAGCTGATAGCCCCCCCCCCCCAGTATTGATACGGTATAGTAGCTGATAGCCCCCCCCCCCCCCCCCAGTATTGATACTGTATAGTAGCTGATAGCCCCCCCCCCCCCCAGTATTGATACTGTATAGTAGCTGATAGCCCCCCCCCCCCCCCAGTATTGATACTGTATAGTAGCTGATAGTCCCCCCCAGTATTGATACTGTATAGTAGCTGATAGCCCCCCCCCCCACCAGTATTGATACTGTATAGTAGCTGATAGCCCCCCCCCCCAGTATTGATACTGTATAGTAGCTGATAGCCCCCCCCCCCCAGTATTGATACTGTATAGTAGCTGATAGCCCCCCCCTCCAGTATTGATACTGTATAGTAGCTGATAGCCCCCCCCCCCCCCAGTATTGATACTGTATAGTAGCTGATAGCCCCCCCCCCCCCCCCCCCCCCAGTATTGATACTGTATAGTAGCTGATAGCCCCCCCCCCAGTATTGATACTGTATAGTAGCTGATAGCCCCCCCCTCCAGTATTGATACTGTATAGTAGCTGATAGCCCCCCCCCCCAGTATTGATACTGTATAGTAGCTGATAGCCCCCCCCCCCCCCCCCCCAGTATTGATACTGTACAGTAGCTGATAGCCCCCCCAGTATTGATACTGTATAGTAGCTGATAGCCCCCCCCCAGTATTGATACTGTATAGTAGCTGATAGCCCCCCCCAGTATTGATACTGTACAGTAGCTGATAGCCCCCCCCAGTATTGATACTGTATAGTAGCTGATAGCCCCCCCCCCCCCCCCAGTATTGATACTGTATAGTAGCTGATAGCCCCCCCCCAGTATTGATACTGTATAGTAGCTGATAGCCCCCCCCCCCCCGTATTGACACTGTATAGTAGCTGATAGCCCCCCCCCCCAGAATTGACACTGTATAGTAGCTGATAGCCCCCCCCCCCCCAGTATTGATACTGTATAGTAGCTGATAGCCCCTCCCCCCCAGTATTGATACTGTATAGTAGCTGATAGCCCCCCCCCCCCAGTATTGATACTGTATAGTAGCTGATAGCCCCCCCCCCAGTATCTACCACTCTCTGGGAAGAGAAGCAGCTGATTTGGGATCATATGCATTTCCACTGTACTTGTACATGTGGAACTAAAACTTGAAAATGTATGGAGGGAACGGTGGTTGCCTGTGGCACGGGGCATCTGGACAGCTGACCCCCCCACCCCATTCATCTCAAGTGACACTAACCACATGGACCACTTTGTTCATACGTTTGTCAGCAAGAGCAAGGGTCAAATCTCTGTGTCCATTCGACAATAGAGTCCTCCTCTTCTGTCTCCCAGGTACCTGACAGACTTTGAGCCGGTACAGTGTCTGGGTCGAGGAGGGTTTGGTGTCGTGTTTGAGGCTCGGAACCAGGTGGACGACTGCAACTATGCTATCAAGAGGATCCGCCTTCCTAACAGGTAACGGGCTTCAGCATGGTTACAAACAAAGTACCTGTGTTTACTAAACCCCCTAGCCTGTGTATTGACCAGCTCTTACCCAACAGAGAGCTGGCTAGGGAGAAGGTGATGAGAGAGGTGAAGGCTCTGGCCAAGCTGGAACACCCAGGGATCATCCGTTACTTTAACGCCTGGCAGGAGAGCCCTCCAGAAGGCTGGCAGGAGGGACAGGACCAGCGCTGGCTGGAGGAGAGGTAGGAACCATAATGATCTTACATCAGGTAGGAACGCCCTCCAGAGGGCTGGCAGGAGGGACAGGACCAGCGCTGGCTGGATGAGAGGTAGGAACCATAATGATGTTACATCAGGTAGGAACGCCCTCCAGAGGGCTGGCAGGAGGGACAGGACCAGCGCTGGCTGGAGGAGAGGTAGGAACCATAATGATGTTACATCAGGTAGGAACGCCCTCCAGAGGGCTGGCAGGAGGGACAGGACCAGCGCTGGCTGGAGGAGAGGTAGGAACCATAATGATGTTACATCAGGTAGGAACGCCCTCCAGAGGGCTGGCAGGAGGGACAGGACCAGCGCTGGCTGGATGAGAGGTAGGAACCATAATGATGTTACATCAGGTAGGAACGCCCTCCAGAGGGCTGGCAGGAGGGACAGGACCAGCGCTGGCTGGATGAGAGGTAGGAACCATAATGATGTTACATCAGGTAGGAACTATTACAGTGTAACACCAGGCAGGAGAGCCCCCCCCCCCCCTAAGGCCTGGCTGGGGGAACTTTTTGTCAGAAATGGACAGCTATTAATTGAGCGAGAGTCACAGCTACAGTTGAAGTCGGAAGTTTACATACACTTAAAACTCGTTTTTCAACCACTCCACAAATGTCTTGTTAACAGACTATAGTTTTGGCAAGTCGGTTAGGACATCTACTTAGTTATTAAAACTCGTTTTTCAACCACTCCACAAATGTCTTGTTAACAGACTATAGTTTTGGCAAGTCGGTTAGGACATCTACTTAGTTATTAAAACTCGTTTTTCAACCACTCCACACATGTCTTGTTAACAAACTATAGTTTTGGCAAGTCGGTTAGGACATCTACTTAGTTATTAAAACTCGTTTTTCAACCACTCCACAAATGTCTTGTTAACAGACTATAGTTTTGGCAAGTCGGTTAGGACATCTACTTAGTTATTAAAACGAGTTTTTCAACCACTCCACACATGTCTTGTTAACAGACTATAGTTTTGGCAAGTCGGTTAGGACAGCTACTTTGTTCTTGACACAAGTCATTTTTCCAACAATTGTTTACAGACAGATTATTTCACTTATAATTCACTGTATCACAATTCCAGTGGGTCAGAAGTTTACATACACTAAGTTGACTGTGCCTTTAAACAGCTTGGAAAATGCTAGAAAATGATGTCATGTCTTTAGAAGCTTCCGATAGGCTAATTGACATCATTTGAGTCAATTAAAGGTGTACCTGTGGATGTATTTGGAGGCCTACCTTCAGTGCCTCTTTGCTTGACATCATGGGAAAATCTAAAGAAATCAGCCAGGACCTCTGAAAAGAAATTGTAGACCTCCACAAGTCTGGGTCATCCTTGGGAGCAATTTCCAAAAGCCTGAAGGTACCATGTTCATCTGTACAAACAGTACGCAAGTATAAACACCATGGGACCACGCAGCCGTCATACCGCTCAGGAAGTAGACGCGTTCTGTCTCCTAGAGATTAACGTACTTTGGTTCGAAAAGTGTGAATCAATCCCAGAACAACAGCAAAGGACTTTGTGAAGATGCTGGAGGAAACAGGTACAAAAGTATCTATATCCACAGTAAAACGAGTCCTATATCGACATAACCTGAAAGGCCACTCAGCAAGGAAGAAGCCACTGCTCCAAAACCGCCATAAAAAAGCCAGACTACGGTTTGCAACTGCACATGGGAACAAAGATCGTAATTTTTTGAGAAATGTCCTCTGGTCTGAACAAAAATAGAACTGTTTGGCCATAATGACCACCGTTATGTTTGGAGGAAAAAGGGGGAGGCTTGCAAGTCGAAGAACACCATCCCAACCGTGAAGCATGGGGGTGGCAGCATCATGTTCTGGGGGTGCTTTGCTGCATGAGGGACTGGTGCACTTCACAAAATAGATGGCATCATGAGGATGGAAAATTATGTGGATATATTGAAGCAACATCTCAAGACATCAGTCAGGAAGTTAAAGCTTGGTCGCAAATGGGTCTTCCAAATGAACAATGACCCCAAGCATACTTCCAATGTTGTGGCAAAATGGCTTAAGGACAACAAAGTCAAGGTATTGGAGTGGCAATCACAAAGCCCTGACCTCAATCTTATAGAAAATGTGTGGGCACCAGCTCTGTCAGGAGGAATGGGCCAAAATTCACCCAACTTATTGTGGGAAGCTTGTGGAAGGCTACCCAAAACTTTTGACCCAAGTTAAACAATTTAAAGGCAATGCTACCTAATACTAACTGAGTGTATGTAAACTTCTGACCCACTGGGAATGTGATGAAATAAATAAATGCTGAAATAAATCATATTCTGACATTTCACATTCTTAAAATAAAGTGGTGATCCTAACTAACCTAAGACAGGGAATTATTACTAGGATTAAATGTCAGGAATTGTGAAAAACTGAGTTTAAATGTATTTGGCTGAGGTGTAAACTGAGTTTAAATGTATTTGGCTGAGGTGTAAGTAAACCTCAGACTAGAAACTGTATGTTTCTAGAACCCATTGATCCTTGTCTCCATCTTGTTTAATGATGGTTGAAGCCATTTCCGTTCTTGAAATGTATGAAGTAGGATGATGGCGATCGTAATATTCCTCTCCTCTCTCTCAGCACTACCGACTGGCCACTGAGCTCCCCCGACCACATGGAGGTGCTGTCTGTCAAAGTGCCCATCTCGTCTGTCTCCAGCCCTGTGAGTTCTGCGTCTGGGCTGGGCGGGGCCTTCATGACTGACCACGACCAATCCATGATCTCCAGATCCACAGGTGGGGCCATGGGATTTGGCTGTGGGGCTATGGACTTCAGAGTTGGGACTGACATCCCCTTCCCCCTGCTGATTGGTCAGGACAGTATGATGTCAGAGCTGGATAGCCAACCAGACGCAGAGGCCTCGACTTCAGACACTCCCCACTCCTTTGAGCTATGCCCCCCCCGCGGCCCCAGCGACTGCACCTCGTCCTCCTTTGACATCGTGTTCGAGGACTCGGGCTGCGACCGTGACGCCGACCCTGACCCTGAGGTCATGATCCCCTCAGAAGCCTCCGGATTGGCCAGTACCCCACTCACTGAGAAGGCTAGCTCCTCCTCCTCCCACACCAGAAGAACCGACCCTTTCCCCGTACCCGTCCCACCCTCCTCCCCCTCCATCCCTCCCTCCTCCTCTCCTCCACGCCCCACCTCGCTCTCCCTCTGCCTGGCCCCAAGCCCCTCCCGGACCCCCCCAACTCTGCGGCCCCAACCCTCTCCTAAAGTCTACCTGTACATTCAGATGCAGCTGTGTCGTAAAGACACCTTGAAGGATTGGATGTCTCAGAGATGTTTGCCTGAACACAGGGAACATTCTCAGTGTCTGGGCATATTTCTGCAGATCTCTGAAGCCGTTCACTTCCTCCACAGCAAGGGCCTGATGCACAGAGACCTCAAGGTGAGGACATCGACACAGATACATACACACAGGAATGAAGACACATGCACAGACAGATGGACACCCACCCACACAATCCCCAGCCCTACCTTCACCAGTATCTAACAATTCTCTCTCTCCCCCTCCTCTCCTCTCTCATCCTTCTTTCTCCTCTCTCCCTCTCCTCTCTCCTCCTTCCCTCTCTCCTCTCTCCTCCTTCCCTCTCTCCTCCTTCCCTTTCTCCTCTCCCTCTCCTCTCTTCTCTCCTCTTTTCTCCTCTCTCTTCCTTCCCTTTCTCCTCTCTCCCTGTCCTCTCTCCTCCTTCCCTCTCTCCTCCTTCCCTCTCTCCTTCTCCCTCACCTCTCTTCTCTCCTCTTTCCTCCTCTCTCTTCCTTCCCTTTCTCCCTCTCCTCTCTTCTCTCCTCTTTCCTCCTCTCTTCCTTCCCTCTCTCCTCTCTCCCCCTCCTCTTCTCCTTCTCTCTCCTCTCTCTCCCTCCTCACTCCTCCAGCCCTCCAATATCTTCTTCACAGTAGATGATGTGGTGAAGGTTGGAGACTTTGGTCTGGTGACAGCCATGGACCAGGAAGAGGATGAGGATGATTCAGGACCCCTAACTCCCATGCCCAGCTACGCCCGTCACACTGGACAAGTCGGCACCAAACTATACATGAGCCCAGAGCAGGTAAGACCGAAAAGACACTACATGACCAACAGTATGTGGACACCTGCTCGTCGAGCATCTCATTCCAAAATCATGGGCATTAATATGGAGTTGGTCCCCCTTTGCTGCTATAACAGCCTCCAATCTTCTGGGAAGGCTTTCCACTAGATGTTGGAACATTGCTGCTATAAAAGCCTCCACTCTTCTGGGAAGGCTTTCCACTAGATGTTGGAACATTGCTGCTATAGCGGTCTCCACTCTTCTGGGAAGGCTTTCCACCAGATGTAGGAACATTGCTGCTATAACAGCCTCCACTCTTCTGGGAAGGCTTTCCACTAGATGTTGGAACATTGCTGCTATAACAGCCTCCACTCTTCTGGGAAGGCTTTCCACTAGATGTTGGAACATTGCTGCTATAACAGCCTCCACTCTTCTGGGAAGGCTTTCCACTAGATGTTGGAACATTGCTGCTATAACAGCCTCCACTCTTCTGGGAAGGCTTTCCACTAGATGTTGGAACATTGCTGCGGGGACTTGCTTCCATTCAGCCACGAGCATTAGTGAGGTCGGGCACTGATGTTGGGGCGATTAGGCCTGGCTCGCAGTCTGCGTTACAATTCATCCCAAAGGTGTTCGATGGGGTTGAGGTCAGAGCTCTGTGCAGGCCAGTCTTGTTCTTCCATACTGATCTCGACAAACATTTCTGTATGGACCTCACTTTGTGAATGGGGGCATTGTCATGCTGAAACAGGAAAGGGCCTTCTCCAAACTGTTGCCACAATGTTGGAAGCACAGTTAATCCTGGTTCACCCTGTCCTGGTTCATCCTGGTTCACTCTGTCCTGGTTCACCCTGTCCTGGTTCACCCTGTCCTGGCTCACCCTGTCCTGGTTCATCCTGTCCCTGTTCATCCTGGTTCACACTGTCCTGGTTCATCCTGGTTCACTCTGTCCTGGTTCACCCTGTCCTGGTTCATGCTATCCTGGTTCATCCTGTCCTGGTTCATCCTGTCCTGGTTCACCCTGGTCTGTTTAACTTGGTTCACCCTGTCCTGGTTCATCCTGTCCTGGTTCATCATGTCCTGGTTCACCCTGGTCTGGTTAAACTTGGTTCATCCTGTCCCGGTTCATCCTTGTTCACCCTGTCCTGGTTAATTCTGGTTCACCCTGTCCTGGTTCATCCTGGTTCACCCTGTCCTGGTTCATCCTGGTTCACCCTGTCCTGGCTCACCCTGTCCTGGTTCATCCTGTCCTGGTTCATCCTGTCCTGGTTCATCATGTCCTGGTTCATCCTGGTTCACCCTGGTCTGGTTAAACTTGGTTCACCCTGTCCTGGTTCACCCTGTCCTGGTTCATCCTGTCCTGGTTCATCATGTCCTGGTTCATCTTGGTTCACCCTGGTCTGGTTAAACTTGGTTCACCCTGTCCTGGTTCATCCTGGTTCATCATGTCCTGGTTCATCCTGGTTCACCCTGTCCTGGTTCACCCTGTCCTGGTTCATCCTGTCCTGGTTCATCCTGTCCTGGTTCATCCTGGTTCACCCTGTCCTGGTTCATCCTGGTTCATCATGTCCTGGTTCATCCTGGTTCACCCTGTCCTGGTTCACCCTGGTCTGGTTAAACTTGGTTCACCCTGTCCTGGTTCCCCCTGTCCTGGTTCATCCTGGTTCCCCCTGGTCTGGTTAAACTTGGTTCACCCTGTCCTGGTTCACCCTGTCCTGGTTCACCCTGTCCTGGTTCATCCTGTCCTGGTTCATCCTGTCCTGGTTCACCCTGTCCTGGTTCATCCTGGTTCACCCTGGTCTGGTTAAACTTGGTTCACCCTGTCCTGGTTCATCCTGGTTCATCATGTCCTGGTTCATCCTGGTTCACCCTGTCCTGGTTCATCCTGTCCTGGTTCATCCTGTCCTGGTTCATCCTGTCCTGGTTCATCCTGGTTCACCCTGTCCTGGTTCATCCTGGTTCATCATGTCCTGGTTCATCCTGGTTCACCCTGTCCTGGTTCACCCTGGTCTGGTTAAACTTGGTTCACCCTGTCCTGGTTCCCCCTGTCCTGGTTCATCCTGGTTCCCCCTGGTCTGGTTAAACTTGGTTCACCCTGTCCTGGTTCACCCTGTCCTGGTTCACCCTGTCCTGGTTCATCCTGTCCTGGTTCATCCTGTCCTGGTTCATCCTGTCCTGGTTCACCCTGTCCTGGTTCACCCTGTCCTGGTTCCCCCTGTCCTGGTTCATGTAATAGATATTTTAGACTGGTAAATTGTCTGTCTGGTAACTCCTCCTGTTAGACTCGTAGAGCTGTCTAATAGAGATATAACCAAGATGTCCATCCGTGTCTTAACCTTTACTCTCACAAAGTAGATATCTACTCTCTTGTTACCCTGAACTGTGTAGTCTTCTAGATTAGAGATGTTTATCTATCTAACTGTAACCATAACCTTGCTCTCTCTCCTCTCCAGTTGTCTGGTGACTTGTACTCTCACAAAGTGGATATCTACTCTCTGGGTCTGATCCTGTTTGAGCTGCTCTGTCCTTTCAGGACACAGATGGAGAGGGTCAGGGTGAGTACCATACAATGGTGAATAGTACGAAATAGAAACTCACGGGGTGTGTAGTACGATATAAAAACTCACCGGGGTGAATAGTACTATAAATAAACTCACCAGGGTGAATAGTACTACAGTATTGTCCATGATACCATGTTTATCTCCAGACTCTGACTGAAGTCCGAGGGCTGCAGTTTCCTGCTGTCTTCTCCAAGAACAACGTCCAGGAGGTAAGTAGTGTATATCTGCTGTCTGTCTGGCGCCTCCTACTGTCTCTGCTGTCTCTCTGGCGCCTCCTACTGTCTCTGCTGTCTCTCTGGCGCCTCCTACTGTCTCTGCTGGCTCTCTGGCGCCTCCTACTGTCTCTGCTGTCTCTCTGGCGCCTCCTACTGCCTCTGCTGTCTGTCTGGCGCCTCCTACTGTCTCTGCTATCTGTCTGGCGCCTCCTACTGTCTCTGCTGGCTCTCTGGCGCCTCCTACTGTCTCTGCTGTCTATCTGGCGCCTCCTACTGTCTCTGCTCTCTGTCTGGCACCTCTTGCTGGCTCTCTGGCGCCTCCTACTGTCTCTGCTGTCTGTCTGGAACCTCCTGCTGGCTCTCTGGTGCCTCCTACTGTCTCTGCTCTCTGTCTGACGCCTCCTACTGTCTCTTCTGTCTGTCTGGCGCCTCCTACTGTCTCTGCTGTCTGTCTGGCGCCTCCTACTGTCTCTGCTGGCTCTCTGGCGCCTCCTACTGTCTCTGCTGGCTCTCTGGCGCCTCCTACTGTCTCTGCTGTCTCTCTGGCGCCTCCTACTGTCTCTGCTGTCTGTCTGGCACCTCCTACTGTCTCTGCTGGCTCTCTGACGCCTCCTACTGTCTCTGACTCTCTGGCGCCTCCTACTGTCTCTGCTGTCTGTCTGGCACCTCCTGCTGTCTCTCTGGTGCCTCCTACTGTCTCTGCTCTCTGTCTGACGTCTCCTACTGTCTCTGCTGGCTCTCTGGCGCCTCCTACTGTCTCTGACTCTCTGGCGCCTCCTACTGTCTCTGCTGTCTGTCTGGCACCTCCTGCTGTCTCTCTGGTGCCTCCTACTGTCTCTGCTGTCTGTCTGGCACCTCCTACTGTCTCTGCTGGCTCTCTGACGCCTCCTACTGTCTCTGACTCTCTGGCGCCTCCTACTGTCTCTGCTGTCTGTCTGGCACCTCCTGCTGTCTCTCTGGTGCCTCCTACTGTCTCTGCTCTCTGTCTGACGTCTCCTACTGTCTCTGCTGGCTCTCTGGCGCCTCCTACTGTCTCTGACTCTCTGGCGCCTCCTACTGTCTCTGCTGTCTGTCTGGCACCTCCTGCTGTCTCTCTGGTGCCTCCTACTGTCTCTGCTGTCTGTCTGGCACCTCCTACTGTCTCTGCTGGCTCTCTGACGCCTCCTACTGTCTCTGACTCTCTGGCGCCTCCTACTGTCTCTGCTGTCTGTCTGGCACCTCCTGCTGTCTCTCTGGTGCCTCCTACTGTCTCTGCTCTCTGTCTGACGTCTCCTACTGTCTCTGCTGGCTCTCTGGCGCCTCCTACTGTCTCTGACTCTCTGGCGCCTCCTACTGTCTCTGCTGTCTGTCTGGCACCTCCTGCTGTCTCTCTGGTGCCTCCTACTGTCTCTGCTGTCTGTCTGGCACCTCCTACTGTCTCTGCTGGCTCTCTGACGCCTCCTACTGTCTCTGACTCTCTGGCGCCTCCTACTGTCTCTGCTGTCTGTCTGGCACCTCCTGCTGTCTCTCTGGTGCCTCCTACTGTCTCTGCTCTCTGTCTGACGTCTCCTACTGTCTCTGCTGGCTCTCTGGCGCCTCCTACTGTCTCTGACTCTCTGGCGCCTCCTACTGTCTCTGCTGTCTGTCTGGCACCTCCTGCTGTCTCTCTGGTGCCTCCTACTGTCTCTGCTGTCTGTCTGGCACCTCCTACTGTCTCTGCTGGCTCTCTGACGCCTCCTACTGTCTCTGACTCTCTGGCGCCTCCTACTGTCTCTGCTGTCTGTCTGGCACCTCCTGCTGTCTCTCTGGTGCCTCCTACTGTCTCTGCTCTCTGTCTGACGTCTCCTACTGTCTCTGCTGGCTCTCTGGCGCCTCCTACTGTCTCTGACTCTCTGGCGCCTCCTACTGTCTCTGCTGTCTGTCTGGCACCTCCTGCTGTCTCTCTGGTGCCTCCTACTGTCTCTGCTCTCTGTCTGACGTCTCCTACTGTCTCTGCTGGCTCTCTGGCGCCTCCTACTGTCTCTGACTCTCTGGCGCCTCCTACTGTCTCTGCTGTCTGTCTGGCACCTCCTGCTGTCTCTCTGGTGCCTCCTACTGTCTCTGCTGTCTGTCTGGCACCTCCTACTGTCTCTGCTGGCTCTCTGACGCCTCCTACTGTCTCTGACTCTCTGGCGCCTCCTACTGTCTCTGCTGTCTGTCTGGCACCTCCTGCTGTCTCTCTGGTGCCTCCTACTGTCTCTGCTCTCTGTCTGACGTCTCCTACTGTCTCTGCTGGCTCTCTGGCGCCTCCTACTGTCTCTGACTCTCTGGCGCCTCCTACTGTCTCTGCTGTCTGTCTGGCACCTCCTGCTGTCTCTCTGGTGCCTCCTACTGTCTCTGCTCTCTGTCTGACGTCTCCTACTGTCTCTGCTGGCTCTCTGGCGCCTCCTACTGTCTCTGACTCTCTGGCGCCTCCTACTGTCTCTGCTGTCTGTCTGGCACCTCCTGCTGTCTCTCTGGTGCCTCCTACTGTCTCTGCTGTCTGTCTGGCACCTCCTACTGTCTCTGCTGGCTCTCTGACGCCTCCTACTGTCTCTGACTCTCTGGCGCCTCCTACTGTCTCTGCTGTCTGTCTGGCACCTCCTGCTGTCTCTCTGGTGCCTCCTACTGTCTCTGCTCTCTGTCTGACGTCTCCTACTGTCTCTGCTGGCTCTCTGGCGCCTCCTACTGTCTCTGACTCTCTGGCGCCTCCTACTGTCTCTGCTGTCTGTCTGGCACCTCCTGCTGTCTCTCTGGTGCCTCCTACTGTCTCTGCTGGCTCTCTGGCGCCTCCTACTGTCTCTGCTCTCTGTCTGACGTCTCCTACTGTCTCTGCTGGCTCTCTGTCTGACGTCTCCTACTGCCTCTGCTCTCTGTCTGACGCCTCCTACTGTCTCTGCTCTCTGTCTGACGCCTCCTACTGTCTCTGCTGGCTCTCTGGCGCCTCCTACTGTCTCTGCTGGCTCTCTGGCGCCTCCTACTGTCTCTGCTGGCTCTCTGGCGCCTCCTACTGTCTCTGCTCTCTGTCTGACGTCTCCTACTGTCTCTGCTGGCTCTCTGTCTGACGTCTCCTACTGCCTCTGCTCTCTGTCTGACGCCTCCTACTGTCTCTGCTCTCTGTCTGACGCCTCCTACTGTCTCTGCTGGCTCTCTGGCGCCTCCTACTGTCTCTGCTGGCTCTCTGGCGCCTCCTACTGTCTCTGCTGGCTCTCTGGCGCCTCCTACTGTCTCTGCTGGCTCTCTGGCGCCTCCTACTGTCTCTGATGTCTGTCTGCTTCTATCTCCTGGTCCAAATGGAGAATTAAATAACAGGCAAAAACACTGTTACAAAGCTTGATACAATAATATCAATAATAATATCATAGATGGAATAAAATACAATCATGGCATGAATGTACTACTCTTAGGAAATGAATAAGTATTGTATCTGATCAGTTGGGTATGTTTTGATATTGATCAGATCGTAGTGATCAGATCGTAGTGATCAGATCGTAGTGATCAGATCGTAGTGATCAGATCGTAGTGATCAGATCGTAGTGATCAGATCGTAGTGATCAGATCGTAGTGATCAGATCGTAGTGATCAGATCGTAGTGTGTGGTGTCATGTACCCTGATGTGTCTCTCCTGTGTACTCTAGCTGGGCATGGTCCGTAGCATGTTGTCCCTTAACCCGGCGGAGCGTCCTGAGGCTGCTGACATCACGGAGGAGCCTCTGTTTCAGGAACTGGAAGTTCCGTGTCGCCTGGCGGTCCGACAACGATCCCGGACATACAGCGCCTCGTCAGCCGGATGGCCTGCACGCACCTCTATAGCCTCTTCCTGAACACACACACACACACACGAACGCAACACACACACACACGCAACACACACACACACAACACACACACACACAACACACACGCAACACACACACACACACGCGCAACACGCACACACACACACATGCCAGTCACCCCTGTTCCCCCATTCTCAGTCTAATGCCAGACAGAACCTCCTCCCTCTGACACACCACCAAAGAGACCTTGTTGGACATCTCTCTCACATCGTTCCTACAGTAACCCTACTACAGTAACCGTACTCTCACACAGTGTTTGTTCATTCAATCTTTCCCTCCTGCTGAGCCCTGTACCTTATCAACCATATCTAGATGACACCTTGTTCTAACATGAACTGTCCTTAACTACTGGTAACTAGTACTGACAACTAGTACTGAACTAGTACTGACAACTAGTACTGAACTAGTACTGAGAACTGGAGGCTGAGACAGACATGCCTGACTTTGGTGAAAAACCTTTTCCTGCTAGTTCTGTTTAAGATGATTTAAATGTATTGCTTTAGGCCTTAGGAGGTTTGTGAGGCGTTAACTGCCTTTGTGTTGGTGAATGCATCAGATATCTGACCTGCCTTGGACCAGGAGACCTGCCCTCCACTAGAATGAATTAATGAATGGTGCTGGGGAATGTTTCTACAGCATGATGGGGATCACAGGGCTAAGAATTCCTCAAGCTATCTTCTTTTTTTGTTGTTGTAAATGTACAAAGTCAACTCTGTTTAAGTTGCTAGCCAGAGCAGGACAATGATTTTCCAAAAATGTTCTCCCTGCCAATTTTGTAAATAAGTAAACAAAAAAAATTCTAATGATTGTATGTTGTTAAAAGATGCGGTGTGGTCACACCTGTGTATATATACTGACTGTAATACGGTTCCATTGCTTTGTAAATGGCACTGACAGAATGAAGCATTATGATATCTGATGAAGGGAGAGAGAGGAGAGCTGCACTTGATCGCTAGCTGAATGTGATCTGGTCTCTTAAGCCCGGAGGATACTGTGTCATAGACATGGTTCTTTCTATCTAAGAAATAGAAGGGAGAGTGGATGTATTTCTAAGTTAACTGTCACCTAGGGGCCAGATTCAGTCCGATCACGTTTGGTCCTCTCTGCACGTTTTAAAGGCAGTAGTCCCATGTTTGCGTAGACCACATTCACGTGTTTTATTTAACCAGGTCGGCCAGTTGAGAACAGGTTCTCATTTACATGTTGTCATCTCATGTTGGCTTGATTAGAACTTGCCTTTAAATGTCAATTGCTCTATAAGTTGGCTCTTCCTCAGTCTGTATTTCATTTAGGCCCTGAACAAGAATGAACTGAAGGAGGACCACCCAATAACATGTTGGACCTTTCATTATGTGATAAACACCATGTTTTCTCCTCTGGACAGGAGAGCAGTGCTTTAGAAAAGTCTGATCAAGTCCTTGTTACTCTTATCACTGATAATTGTAATGTACTATAATTATTGTTTTTATCAATTGTACTTTTTCTAATGATTTTTGAAAGGCTTTTTTCATATAATCCTGCAGGCTTTTTGATTACTGTAAAGTTTTTGACTGGAGAAGCTGATAAATTTACAGCAGAGATCTGGTTCTGTTGAGTAGAGATGAGTCTTCTGTTGAGGAGAGATGAGAGTCTGCTGAGGTAGAGCTGGTTCTGTTGAGTAGAGATGAGAGAGGAGAGTCTGAGGTAGAGCTGGTTCTGTTGAGTAGAGATGAGAGTCTTCTGTTGAGTAGAGATGAGAGAGGAGAGTCTGAGGTAGAGCTGGTTCTGTTGAGTAGAGATGAGAGTCTTCTGTTGAGTAGAGATGAGAGAGGAGAGTCTGAGGTAGAGCTGGTTCTGTTGAGTAGAGATGAGTCTTCTGTTGAGTAGAGATGAGAGAGGAGAGTCTGAGGTAGAGCTGGTTCTGTTGAGTAGAGATGAGTCTTCTGTTGAGTAGAGATGAGAGAGGAGAGTCTGAGGTAGAGCTGGTTCTGTTGAGTAGAGATGAGAGAGGAGAGTCTGCTGAGGTAGAGCTGGTTCTGTTGAGTAGAGATGAGAGAGGAGAGTCTGCTGAGGTAGAGCTGGTTCTGTTGAGTAGAGATGAGAGAGGAGAGTCTACTGAGGTTTGGTCAAAAATAAAATCACTTATTTTTGATTTTTTTTATAACCCAAACTGGGTTGAACCAAATGGAACCAATAAGGCTGAAACAACAGGGAGGGACCTCGCTGAACTTGTCCAATAAAAAAAAACTCTGGTTTTCCATTGCAAAATGTTTTGCTACGGAGTGCACTAATGAATATACCCCTGGTTTAAATGATCAGACTAGATCTTACAGTTGATAACCTTTGACCTACTGTATCCGAGTCCCAGCAAAGAGGGTTGTTTTATTTGTATTCATGTTTTATGGACTATTATGAAGGAATTATCGTTCTGACTTTGCCTTCAAACTCTGACAACAACTGCAGCAAGTACCTAAATTGTATTTCTGTCTGTCTGCAATCAAGAGTATCTTAAGACCTTTAGATAATACTGTCATCTCTGCTTTTAGTTCTAGAAGTAGTGTTATAAATGACAAATATAGTTGAATTAGTTTATAAGATAGTTATCTAACGGATATTACGTTTTTCTGTCTCTTCCTCCCTCCTCCTCCCTCCTTCTCTTCTTCTCTCTTCTTTCCCTGGATGTCTGGTTCTGCACCTCTGACCTCTCCCTTGACCCCTAACCTTTGACCTGTAGTTAAATCTATCTGATCTGGTAATGATGTAAATATGTTTATTTTGGTTTATTTATGTTTAATGCCGAAATCAATCAGTTTTGGGTTGGTGGTACATATATATATATATATATGAACAATGCACTTCGTCCCATGAAGTGCATTGAAATATGGTGACTTCTTCCAAGTCTTACATTTAATAAACACTTCTATTACATTTGTAAAGTTTAGTGTGCTTTGGTGTGTTTTTGTTCCTGTGTGTGTGTGTGTGTGTGTGTGTGTTGGTCACTGTTTCAGACACCCTGAGCCAGCGGCCAGGCATCGGTCTGTGGGTACTTGCTACCCTCTCACAGGTGAAGACCTGGAAGGCCAGACGTAACCTTCGTGGACATCTGTTGAGACCCTGGCCTCAGAACAGAGGACCTACCTGCTGTCATGAACAACAGAGAGCTATGGACTGTTGTCCAGCGCATTGTGGCACCATAAGCAAGTGGTCCAGTCATTAGGCTGTTTTTGGTCCAGCCCCGAACCTTTGCATGGTCCAGCCCCGGACCTTTGCATGGTCCAGCCCCGGACCTTTGCATGGTCCAGCCCCGGACCTTTGCATGGTCCAGCCCCGGACCTTTGCATGGTCCAGCCCCGGACCTTTGCATGGTCCAGCCCCGGACCTTTTGATGTGTGTTATTTCAGTCTGATATGAGTTTCCATAACATCGTTTGCTATGCCTTCCAAATGCATGCTTTTCAACCGGTCGCTGCCTGCACCCGCATGCCCGACTAGCATCACCACCCTGGATGGTTCCGACCAAGAATATGTGGACGTCTATAAGTACCTAGGTGTCTGGCTAGACTGCAAACTCTCCTTCCAGACTCATATCAAACATCTCCAATCGAAAATCAAATCAAGAGTCGGCTTTCTATTCCGCAACAAAGCCTCCTTCACTCACGCCGCCAAGCTTACCCTAGTAAAACTGACTATCCTACCGATCCTCGACTTCGGCGATGTCATCTACAAAATGGCTTCCAACACTCTACTCAGCAAACTGGATGCAGTCTATCACAGTGCCATCCGTTTTGTCACTAAAGCACCTTATACCACCCACCACTGCGACTTGTATGCTCTAGTCGGCTGGCCCTCGCTACATATTCGTCGCCAGACCCACTGGCTCCAGGTCATCTACAAGTCCATGCTAGGTAAAGCTCCGCCTTATCTCAGCTCACTGGTCACGATGGCAACACCCATCCGTAGCACGCGCTCCAGCAGGTGTATCTCACTGATCATCCCTAAAGCCAACACCTCATTTGGCCGCCTTTCGTTCCAGTACTCTGCTGCCTGTGACTGGAACGAATTGCAAAAATCGCTGAAGTTGGAGACTTTTATCTCCCTCACCAACTTCAAACATCAGCTATCTGAGCAGCTAACCGATCGCTGCAGCTGTACATAGTCTATTGGTAAATAGCCCACCCTTTTTCACCTACCTCATCCCCATACTGTTTTTATTTATTTACTTTTCTGCTCTTTTGCACACCAATATCTCTACCTGTACATGACCATCTGATCATTCATCACTCCAGTGTTAATCTGCAAAATTGTAATTATTTGCCTACCTCCTCATGCCTTTTGCACACATTGTATATAGACCCCCCCTTTGTTTTCTACTGTGTTATTGACTTGTTAATTGTTTACTCCATGTGTAACTCTTTGTTGTATGCTCACACTGCTATGCTTTATCTTGGCCAGGTCGCAGTTGCAAATGAGAACTTGTTCTCAACTAGCCACCTGGTTAAATAAAGGTGAAATAAAATAAATAAATAAAATATACTGCACTAGGCAGTAGTGGGGATGTCAATAGTTAACACAACCACATTCATAATTGTAGCTAAACCCCTCTTCTTAAAATCAGATTTTAAACCGAACCCCACTGCTAGCCTTATGCCTAACCTTGGGTTAAGATTAAAAAATATATATATCCTACCTTTTTCAATTTGACTTTGCGGCTGTGTTATCTAGTGGAAAGCCAGAACTAGGCACTGCAGGGAAGCCCCTGAACGGATGCGGCAGCTGCTGCGATTGGTCAATACTTCACAACGCAGTGGACCGCCCATGTCCCTTGGCCCCTCCCCCAACCCTACAGGACGGTTCGATGTGGACGTCATCATTCAGCGAAACGCCCTGGTGGAAGCTACCTAGCTATTCTGCCTCAGTATAAGGGTTGGCTAATGCTAATAAGCTACCGTTAGCACTTAGCATCCTTAAGCTATTGGGTGACAGTCAGTTATTTATCAGTATTGTTTAATGAATGGGCAAGCTAAGAATATTGATTTAAGTCATAAAGTGTTTATTTCGAGCGAGTGCATTTGATGAGTTTCGTTTCTGTAGCTGGCTTGGCTGGCTAGCTGCTTCCGATAGCTACTGGCTGGCTAGCTAGCGGAGACCGAAGAGATGAGAGTTTTTCTGACTGAAACATGTCTTCTGACAGTGACACAGTGCCCCCCGGTGGACTGAAGCTGAACTGTGATATTCATATTAACCCTGTTTAAACTGGGCAATGTTGAAGAGGTGGAACTGACCAAATTAATCATAAAGGTCCTATAATCAATAACATTCTACAAGTAAACATTCTTGGGTCAAAAACACATTTAAAAAACGGGCCATTATTAAATTGGAAAAATTTGCCAGGACACCAGGGTAGCCTAGTGGTTAGAGCGTTGTACTAGTAACTGCAAGGTTGCAAGTTCAAACCCCTGAGCTGACAAGGTACAAATCTGTCGTTCTGCCCCTGAACAGGCAGTTAACCCACTGTTCCTAGGCCGTCATTGAAAATAAGAATTTGTTCTTAACTGACTTGCCTGGTTAAATAAAGGTAAAATAAATTTAAAAAACAGCCAAGAAAGACAGTCCAGCCTCCTTGCTAACCAGCCAAGAGAAACAGTCCAGCTAACCAGCCAAGAGAAACAGTCCAGACTCCCTGCTAACCAGCCAAGAGAGACAGTCCAGACTCCCTGCTAACCAGCCAAGAGAGACAGTCCAGCCTCCCTGCTAACCAGCCAAGAGAAACAGTCCAGCCTCCCTGCTAACCAGCCAAGAGAGACAGTCCAGCCTCCCTGCTAACCAGCCAAGAGAGACAGTCCAGACTCCCTGCTAACCAGCCAAGAGAGACAGTCCAGACTCCCTGCTAACCAGCCAAGAGAGACAGTCCAGCCTCCCTGCTAACCAGCCAAGAGAAACAGTCCAGCCTCCCTGCTAACCAGCCAATAGTGACAGTCCAGCCTCCCTGCTAACCAGCCAAGAGAAACAGTCCAGCCTCCCTGCTAACCAGCCGAGAGAGACAGTCCAGGCTTCCTGCTAACCAGCCAAGAGAAACAATCCAGGGTCCTCTCCACCCTTGTGTTTCCTGAGGAGAGGGTCCTCTCCACCCTTGTGTTTCCTGTAGAGAGGGTCCTCTCCACCCTTGTGTTTCCTGAGGAGAGGGTCATCTCCACCCTTGTGTTTCCTGAGGAGAGGGTCCTCTCCACCCTTGTGTTTCCTGAGGAGAGGGTCCTCTCCACCCTTGTGGTCCTCTCCACCCTCCCTCTCCAGGAGCCGACAGTAGGTTGGCCTGAGGTAGTTTTAACTGTGGGTTTCTCCTTCTCCAGGAGCCGACAGTAGGTTGGCCTGAAGTAGTTTTAACTGTGGGTTTCTCCCTCTCTAGGAGCCAACAGTAGGTTGCCTGAGGTAGTTTTAACTGTGGGTTTCTCCCTCTCCAGGAGGCGACAGTAGGTTGGCCTGAGGTAGTTTTAACTGTGGGTTTCTCCCTCTCCAGGAGGCGACAGTAGGTTGGCCTGAGGTAGTTTTAACTGTGGGTTTCTCCCTCTCCAGGAGATGACAGTTGGTTGGCCTTCCACTAGCACAGCCTCCCTGCTAGCCAACGATGTGTTCAGTCGAGAGACAGTCCAGTCTCCCTGCTAACCAGCCAAGAGAGACAGTCCAGCCTCCCTGCTAACCAGCCAAGAGAGACAGTCCAGCCTCCCTGCTAACCAGCCAAGAGAGACAGTCCAGCCTCCCTGCTAACCAGCCGAGAGAGACATTCCAGGCTTCCTGCTAACCAGCCGAGAGAGACAGTCCAGCCTCCCTGCTAACCAGCCAAGAGAGACAGTCCAGACTCCCTGCTAACCAGCCAAGAGAGACAGTCCAGACTCCCTGCTAACCAGCCAAGAGAGACAGTCCAGACTCCCTGCTAACCAGCCAAGAGAGACAGTCCAGACTCCCTGCTAACCAGCCAAGACAGACAGTCCAGCCTCCCTGCTAACCAGCCAAGAGAGACAGTCCAGACTCCCTGCTAGCCAGCCAAGAGAGACAGTCCAGACTCCCTGCTAACCAGCCAAGACAGACAGTCCAGCCTCCCTGCTAACCAGCCATGAGAAACAGTCCAGACTTCCACAAGCACAGTCTCCCTGCTGACCAACGATGTGTTCAGTTGAGAGCTAATCCTCTTTCTTGCAACATTCACCGCATCTCAGTGCAAGAGGCGTCACTACAGTCCCTGGTTCAATCCAGGCTGCATCACATCCGGCTGTGATTGGGAGTCCAATAGGGCGGCGCACAATTGGCCCAGCATCGTCCCGGTTTGGCCGGGGTTGGCTGTCAATTTAAATAAGAATTTGTTCTTAACTGACTTCCCTAGTTAAATAACTAAAAATAAAAATCTTTGATTTAATGCGGAATAATTTAGAAGCGGGTGGCAGAGATTTGCCAAAAAGCCTTGCAGAAAAGAATGCCAGTGTGAAGACAGTTAAGTGGGAAATTAAATGACTTTGGTTGGATGTGGCTGCCAAGCTGTCCACCCAATACAGAGACCTTTGACCCAGATAACGTAGCCAGGAAATGGTCCACCCTTGAGGAAGCTTATCAAAAGACAATAACAGTACGACAGGGAGAATCTGTTCTCAGTATTTTAATGAAATGGAACCATGAAATAGATTATCCAGTTATCAGCACAGCAGCATGGAGATCAGGAGCTTTGGGAATTCACAGCCATGAAATGCCCACCAATGAGGCCCCGTCAACAGTGCCAACCAGGCAGTCTACCAACCCCTTCGCAGGCAGAGGGCAGACAACAGGGGTGGGTTGACCTCTTCTGTGGTTCTTGAGGAACTCTGAAGACACCAGCCAGACATCAAGAGATGCTCAACCAGATGATATCCTCACAGCAGTCTTTCCACAACATTATGTGATTTTTATACTGTATTTTAACTTAGCAAGTCAGTTAAGAACAAATTCTTATTTACAATGACAGCCTACCAGGAAACAGTGGGTTAACTGCCTTGTTCAGGGGCAGAATAACACATTTTTACCTTGTCAGCTCAGGGATTCGATCCAGCAATCTTTTGGTTACTGGACCAACACTCTAACCACTAGGCTACCTGCAACCCCAGGTGATATTTTGATAGAATTTAAGTTTCGAAGCAGTGTTTGTTTATATTGAATTGAATGCTTGACATGGGCAGTAGCTCACCGGAGCTGACTACCGACACCTCAGATTTTCATCTGCATAAGCTCGTGTTCCTTTTATAGAATTTGAGCTCAAAGGTTTTGTGGAGCTCCTACAACTAAATGTAAACAGTACTGGTACCCAAAATGAGTTCAGAACCTATTTCAGTCCAAGACAAGTACTTTTTACATTTATGTTACCAAACATTGCAGTAAAACAAGTTTATATTTTGGGTTCTGATGGGGTACGACAGTTGAACTAAGCTCAATGAGGCATTTAGAAGTTATATTCGTCAAGTATCAATCAACATATCGTTCCATTTAAAAAGTCCAATAATTAATGTAGCAACTGCAGATTGTCCCTTTCAGTGATGTTGGTTATGTGTTTCATGACCAAGGTGAACATAATGCTGTAATATGAAACAGGAAAATGATCGTGTATGTATGTTAATTTCGAATGATTGAAGTACATTTTACGAGGCAAAGTACAGTGTGTGTCGAACAAGGCAGTTAACCCACTGTTTCCTGGTAGGCTGTCATTGTAAATAAGAATGTGTTCTTAACTGACTTGCTAAGTTAAATTAAAAATATATAAAATAAAAATCACATGATGTTGGGAAGGGTTGACATTGTGAAGGGATGGGTTGACATTGTGAAGGGATGGGTTGACATTGTGAAGGGATGGGTTGACATTGTGAAGGGATGGGTTGACATTGTGAAGGGATGGGTTGACATTGTGAAGGGATGGGTTGACATTGTGAAGGGATGGGTTGACATTGTGAAGGGATGGGTTGACATTGTGAAGGGATGGGTTGACATTGTGAAGGGATGGGTTGACATTATGAAGGGATGGGTTGACATTGTGAAGGGATGGGTTGACATTGTGAAGGGATGGGTTGACATTGTGAAGGGATGGGTTGACATTGTGAAGGGATGGGTTGACATTGTGATGGGTTGACATTGTGAAGGGATGGGTTGACATTGTGAAGGGATGGGTTGACATTGTGAAGGGATGGGTTGACATTGTGATGGGTTGACATTGTGATGGGATGGGTTGACATTGTGAAGGGATGGGTTGACATTGTGAAGGGATGGGTTGACATTGTGATGGGTTGACATTGTGAAGGGATGGGTTGACATTGTGATGGGTTGACATTGTGATGGGATGGGTTGACATTGTGAAGGGATGGGTTGACATTGTGAAGGGATGGGTTGACATTGTGATGGGTTGACATTGTGATGGGATGGGTTGACATTGTGAAGGGATGGGTTGATATTGTGAAGGGATGGGTTGACATTGTGAAGGGTTGACATTGTGAAGGGATGGGTTGACATTGTGATGGGTTGACATTGTGAAGGGATGGGTTGACATTGTGATGGGTTGACATTGTGAAGGGATGGGTTGACATTGTGAAGGGATGGGTTGACATTGTGATGGGTTGACATTGTGATGGGATGGGTTGACATTGTGAAGGGATGGGTTGACATTGTGATGGGTTGACATTGTGATGGGATGGGTTGACATTGTGAAGGGATGGGTTGACATTGTGAAGGGATGGGTTGACATTGTGAAGGGATGGGTTGACATTGTGAAGGGATGGGTTGATATTGTGAAGGGATGGGTTGATATTGTATAGGGTTGACATTGTGAAGGGATGGGTTGACATTATGAAGGGATGGGTTGACATTGTGAAGGGATGGGTTGACATTGTGAAGGGATGGGTTGACATTGTGAAGGGATGGGTTGACATTATGAAGGGATGGGTTGACATTGTGAAGGGATGGGTTGACATTGTGAAGGGATGGGTTGACATTATGAAGGGATGGGTTGACATTGTGAAGGGATGGGTTGACATTGTGAAGGGATGGGTTGACATTGTGAAGGGATGGGTTGACATTGTGAAGGGATGGGTTGACATTGTGAAGGGATGGGTTGACATTATGAAGGGATGGGTTGACATTGTGAAGGGATGGTTTGATATTGTGAAGGGATGGGTTGACATTATGAAGGGATGGGTTGACATTGTGAAGGGATGGGTTGATATTGTGAAGGGATGGGTTGACATTGTGATGGGTTGACATTGTGATGGGATGGGTTGACATTGTGATGGGATGGGTTGACAACTGGTGATTTGACATGAAAATAACATTTTATTCATTCATTTGATTCAATCCAACACAGAATGGAAATGTCTTATCAAACTTCAATTTGAACTTAATGAACTTAATGTCATTAGTGGTTATCGTCCCCCTTCCTTGGGCAACCCTGTGGATACTCATCACCCCTGTCAGCAGGACCAATATGCAGCGTGCATAGCGCCATAATGGTCTTCACCACCACATCTACTCTGGTGTTTTGGAGGTCCCTCCACTTGCATGTCATCCGGCCAAAGGTCTGCTTAATGACCGACCACCCTCCCACGACTCACACAGGCATTCTTGTTCTCGGATTGCAAGGCACCGTTATCTCGTTTGGGCGTGACAGTGAAAAGGAAGGGTTGGCTGAGGTACGCCGTGTCCCCCAACATCTTGTAGTCTCTCACCTTCTCCTGTCCGTAGGTGCAGAAGGTGGAGGACCTCAGCATTCACACATCGTGAACACTTCGTCCAGTCGATGGATCTGCCCATTTCATCCACGATGCCCTGGAGGACCTCAGCCCTTTTCATCCACGATGCCCTGGAGGACCTCAGCCCTTTTCATCCACGATGCCCTGGAGGACCTCAGCCCATTTCATCCACGATGCCCTGGAGGACCTCAGCCCATTTCATCCACGATGCCCTGGAGGACAACTGAATAGAATTACTTCCGATTAATGTAACGGGAATATAAAGGCAACATGCAACAATTTCAAAATTTTACTGAGTTAAAGTTCATTGAAGGAAATCTGTCAATTGAAATAAATTTATTAGGCCCTGATCCATGGATTTCACATATTTTATTTTTATTTCACCTTTATTTAACCAGGTAGGCAAGTTGAGAACAAGTTCTCATTTACAACTGCGACCTGGCCAAGATAAAGCAAAGCAGTTCGACACATACAACAACACAGAGTTACACATGGAGTAAGACAAACATACAGTCAATAATACAGTAGAAAAATAAGTCTATATATGATGTGAGCAAATGAGGTGAGATAAGGGAGGTAAAGGCAAAAAAAGGCCATGGTGGCGAAGTAAATACAATATAGCAAGTAAAACACTGGAATGGTAGATTTGCAGTGGAAGAATGTGCAAAGTAGAAATAAAAATAATGGGGTGCAAAGGAGCAAAATAAATAAATACAGTAGGGGAAGAGGTAGTTGTTTGGGCTAAATTATAGATGGGCTATGTACAGGTGCAGGTATGCATCTGTTGGTCACATATACACTAGATAACCAAAAGTATGTGGACACCTGCTCGTCGAACATCTCATTCCAGAATCATGGGCCTTAAAATGGAGTTGGTCCCCCCTGTTTGCTGCTATAACAGCCTCCACTCTTCTGGGAAGGTTTTCCACTAGATGTTGGAACATTGCTGCTATAACAGCCTCCACTCTTCTGGGAAGGTTTTCCACTAGATGTTGGAACATTGCTGCTATAACAGCCTCCACTCTTCTGGGAAGGCTTTCTACTAGATGTTGGAACATTGCTGCTATAACAGCCTCCACTCTTCTGAGAAGGCTTTCCATTAGATGTTGGAACATTGCTGCTATAACAGCCTCCACTCTTCTGGGAAGGCTTTCCACTAGATGTTGGAACATTGCTGCTATAACAGCCTCCACTCTTCTGGGAAGGCTTTCCCTAAATGTTGGAACATTGCTGCTATAACAGCCTCCACTCTTCTGGGAAGGCTTTCCACTAGATGTTGGAACATTGCTGCTATAACAGCCTCTACTCTTCTGGGAAGGCTTTCCACTAGATGTTGGAACATTGCTGCTATAACAGCCTCTACTCTTCTGGGAAGGCTTTCCACTAGATGTTGGAACATTGCTGCTATAACAGCCTCCACTCTTCTGGGAAGGCTCTCCACTAGATGTTGGAACATTGCTGCAGGGACTTGCTTCCATTCAGCCACAAGAGCATTAGTGAGGTCGGGCACTGATGTTGGGCGATTAGGCCTGGCTCGCAGTCTGTGTTCCAATTCATCCCAAAGGTGTTCGATGGGGTGGAGGTCAGGGCTCTGTGCAGGCCAGTCAAGTTCTTTCACACCGATCTCGACAAACCATTTCTGTATGGACCTTGCTTTGCACAGGGGCATTGTCATGCTGGCATCTGCCAAAACCAGATTAGCCAGATGGTGAAGGGTGATTCATCACTCCAGAGAATGCGTTTCCGCTGCTCCTGAATCTAAAGGCAGCGCGAGCTTTACACCACTCCAGCCAAAGCTGGCATTGCGTATGTTGATCTTAGGGTGGTGTAAAGTTGCTCGGCCACGGAAACCAATTTCATGAAGCTCCCGATGATCAGTTGTTGTGCTGCAGTGTCTTTCAGAGGCAGTTTGGAAATCGGTATTGAGTGTTACAACCGAGGACAGACGATGTTTATGCCCTGTGCGCTTCAGCACTCAACACTTTAAATGCGGTCACCCTAAATAAACCTGAATGCAATTCTATTAAAACATATTTATAAAGTGTAAGAAGGCATAAAATAATGTGTTAGATAAAACTGACCATAAACTTACTGGAACAAATTAAATTGGAATTGTATTCCCATAATAACATTCAAGTCCCCGCGCCATCTGTTAGTCATTACGCATTTCCGTGTGTAATAAACCCAATTTCCTGATGTCAATATGCGGTGGTGGTATCGTAGCCACCGGAAAGATGTAAACGGAGAACGAGATTAGAATCATTCACAACAAGGAGATAGAAATCATTCTATCAACAACGGTGTCCCTCTCGAATTACCACAGAGCTTGAAAACCAAGCCGGTCGCATCCAGATACGACCAGGAGTGGACTGGTGGCGCGGACTTGTTTCAGGTAGTAGACGTTAGGAGAATGGACGGGGCGATATGGCGGAGGGCCTGCTGTGATGCTGGCCGCAGCCGGAGCCTGACCAGCGGGCTGGTGGAGGTTGGTGGCCGGGGCTCGATGCTCCAAACACTGCTCCTTTTCTCCGTGTTCGGGCTGCTCTTTGGACTTCCCGCTGTCACCGAGGCGAAAGAATGCGACAAAACGTGCATGAATGGGCAATGCAACACGGTAACGGGCAACTGTGTGTGCAGCCCCGGCTGGATCGGGGACCAATGCCAACACTGCGGAGGAAGGTTCAGGTGAGAATCGCTGCCTACGACTGTGCTTATATTGACTACCTATCCTTATTGTTTGAATAATCTAGTTACATCGGTCCCACTTCTCTATTCCACCTCCCTCTTCTGCAGATGGAGACGTCCCCATCTCTCTCTGTCTCTCTCTCTCTCTCTCTCTCTCTCTCTCTCTCTCACAGCTAGCCCTTGATCATGACTCCCAGTTCCATGACATTACACACAAAATGTACGAAGGCGTCTACTGTAGGAGTTTTGTTTACATGGACACTGTCTCAAATGCAAACTTTTTTGCATTTGTGTCACAAATCCAATGCAAGTCAATGGTACCTATATAAACCCAACTTCCTGATGGTATCGTAGCCACCGGAAAGATGTAAACGGAGAACGAGATTAAAATCATTCACAACCTAATCCAAATCAACATTATTGAATCCATTTGTTGATACTTTAGAATGAGTTAGACTTGAAGCGTGGAAATGCTAATATAGGTACCATTGACTTGCATTGGATTGGTGACACAAAATATAAAAAGTTAACATTTGAAACAGTGGCCAATTAAACCCATAGTGTCAAACACAATCACCTAATAGCACGAACAGCACCATCTAGTGGTCATAGTAATGTAATGAAACAGGCAGGGAGCAGGTCTGGAACCTCGACCTCCTAGCCCGAAGTCCGGCTTGCTGTCGAGTCAATTTCCGCGCTGATAAACCCAGGGGCGTTACAGTAATATCAGGATGTAGAATGGGACATGATTTTATTTAACTAGGCAGTTAAGAACAAATTATTATCTTCAATGACGGCCTAGGAACAGTGGGTTAACTGCCTTGTTCAGGCGCAGAAGGACAGATTTTTTTTACCTTGTCAGCTCAGGGATTCAATCTAGCAACCTTTTGGTTACTAGTCCAACTCTCTAACCACTAGCTACCTGCTGGTTACTGGCCCAACGCTATAACCACTAGGCTACCTGCTGGTTACTAGCCCAACGCCTCTAACCACTAGGCTACCTGCTGGTTACTGGCCCAATGCTATAACCACTAGGCTACCTGCTGGTTACTGGCACAACACTCTAACCACTAGTCTACCTGCTGGTTACTAGTCCAACACTCTAACCACTAAACTCTAACCACTAGACTACCTGCTGGTTACTGGCCCAACACGCTCACCACTAGGCTACCTGCTGGTTACTGGTCCAACACTCTAACCACTAAGCTACCTGCTGGTTACTGGTCCAACACTCTAACCACTAGGCTACCTGCCTCTAACCACTAGGCTACCTGCTGGTTACTGGTCCAACACTCTAACCACTAGGCTACCTGCTGGTTACTGGCCCAACACTCTAACCACTAGGCTACCTGCTGGTTACTAGTCCAACACTCTAACCACTAGGCTGCCTGCTGGTTACTAGTCCAACACTCTAACCACTAGGCTACCTTCTGGTTACTGACCCAACACTCTAACCACTAGGCTTCCTGCTGGTTACTGGCCCAACACTCTAACCACTAGGCTACCTGCTGGTTACTGGCCCAACACTCTAACCACTAGGCTACCTGCTGGTTACTGGTCCAACACTCTAACCACTAGGATACCTGCTGGTTACTAGCCCAACGCTCTAACCACTAGGCTACCTGCTGGTTACTGGCCGACCACTCTAACCACTAGGCTACCTGCTGGTTACTGGCTGAACACTCTAACCACTAGGCTACCTGCTGGTTACTGGTCCAACACTCTAACCACTAGGATACCTGCTGGTTACTAGCCCAACGCTCTAACCACTAGGCTACCTGCTGGTTACTGGCCGACCACTCTAACCACTAAGCTACCTGCTGGTTACTGGTCCAACACTCTAACCACCAGGCTACCTGCTGGTTACTGGCTGAACACTCTAACCACTAGGCTACCTGCTGGTTACTGGCTGAACACTCTAACCACTAGGCTACCTGCTGGTTACTGGCTGAACACTCTAACCACTAGGCTACCTGCTGGTTACTGGTCCAACACTCTAACCACTAGGATACCTGCTGGTTACTAGCCCAACGCTCTAACCACTAGGCTACCTGCTGGTTACTGGCCGACCACTCTAACCACTAAGCTACCTGCTGGTTACTGGTCCAACACTCTAACCACCAGGCTACCTACTGGTTACTGGCTGAACACTCTAACCACTAGGCTACCTGCTGGTTACTGGCTGAACACTCTAACCACTAGGCTACCTGCTGGTTACTGGCTGAACACTCTGACCACTAGGCTACCTGCTGGTTACTGGTCCAACACTCTAACCACTAGGATACCTGCTGGTTACTAGCCCAACGCTCTAACCACTAGGCTACCTGCTGGTTACTGGCCGACCACTCTAACCACTAAGCTACCTGCTGGTTACTGGTCCAACACTCTAACCACTAGGATACCTGCTGGTTACTAGCCCAACGCTCTAACCACTAGGCTACCTGCTGGTTACTGGCCGACCACTCTAACCACTAAGCTACCTGCTGGTTACTGGTCCAACACTCTAACCACCAGGCTACCTGCTGGTTACTGGCTGAACACTCTAACCACTAGGCTACCTGCTGGTTACTGGCTGAACACTCTAACCACTAGGCTACCTGCTGGTTACTGGCTGAACACTCTAACCACTAGGCTACCTGCTGGTTACTGGTCCAACACTCTAACCACTAGGATACCTGCTGGTTACTAGCCCAACGCTCTAACCACTAGGCTACCTGCTGGTTACTGGCCGACCACTCTAACCACTAAGCTACCTGCTGGTTACTGGTCCAACACTCTAACCACCAGGCTACCTGCTGGTTACTGTCTGAACACTCTAACCACTAGGCTACCTGCTGGTTACTGGCCGACCACTCTAACCACTAAGCTACCTGCTGGTTACTGGTCCAACACTCTAACCACCAGGCTACCTGCTGGTTACTGGCCCAACACTCTAACCACTAGGCTACCTGCTGGTTACTGGCTGAACACTCTAACCACCAGGCTACCTGCTGCCCCAACAACTTAAATGACTGATTTCTCTGGACATGGAGGAGGGGGGCGGCATCACTGAGAATACATTACATAGGATGCAGAAACAATACTCTGAGCAGCAGCTCCATACTACCAGTCAGACATAGAGAACAGGTACTATCTCCTCGTTGTCGGGGTGGTGTGGGGAGTCCTTGGATGGCTATTGACAACTTCTTTGGGTTTCTTACTCATTAGCGAGGTTTCCATGGTGACATATTTTCATGCATGTATTCTAAAATCTGCGTAAAGAAAATAATATGCACATTTCCCCATCAGAGATGTTTCCACCAAATTGACTTGTTGCAGATCAGTGCGCGATGGTGTAAAATGTACTCTTTTGCTGAAGTTTTCATGTATTAAATAAAAAAAAACTAATGTTTAATGTGCATTTTCAACTGTACCGAAAGGTTTTGTCACAAACTGTTACGTTAAATAGAAGACATGACCCTGATCTTGCCACGAGCTCTCCTGCGAACAGAGCTCCCAGATACAGCACGGCTCTGTGTGCAGGCTACATGATGATGATGATGATGATGATGGATGAGCTCCAGAATGCTTTCATATGTCAACGAAAGTCGAGCATCAGTCATCAATCGCGTCACCAGGATAATACCCTCGACATCTATTGGAAAGGAGCATCAAGCTCAGGCCGTGCACTTTCACTACCCTGTGACGTTCATCATAACTTATTTCATCTGTAGCCTCATAAACTGCATGGCTTCCTGAGTCGTAGTGGGAGGACCACACACACCGTGTCATCACGGGATTCCTAGTTTACTTAGATATGGCTAGCTGACTGTCTATGGTAGCGGAGGCTAGCTGACTGTCTATGGTAGCGGAGGCTAGCTGACTGTCTATGGTAACGGAGGCTAGCTGACTGTCTATGGTAACGGAGGCTAGCTGACTGTCTATGGTAACGGAGGCTAGCTGACTGTCTATGGTAACGGAGGCTAGCTGACTGTCTATGGTAAGGGAGGCTAGCTGACTGTCTATGGTAACGGAGCCTAGCTGACTGTCTATGGTAAGGGAGGCTAGCTGACTGTCTATGGTAACGGAGGCTAGCTGACTGTCTATGGTAACGGAGGCTAGCTGACTGCGTACCCCCAGATGCCATTAAACCAGGGTTCCATTCTGCGTGTCCCGATACCATTAAACCAGGGTTCCATTCTGCGTACCCCCCGATACCATAAAACCAGGGGTTCCATTCTGCATACCCCCCCCCCGATACCGTAAGACCAGGGGTTCCATTCTGCATATCCCCCCCCCAGATACCGTAAGACCAGGGGTTCCATTCTGCATACCCCCCAGATACCGTAAGACCAGGGGTTCCATTCTGCATACCCCCCAGATACCGTAAGACCAGGGGTTCCATTCTGCGTGTCCCCCAGATACCGTAAGACCAGGGGTTCCATTCTGCGTGCCCCCCAGATACCGTAAGACCAGGGGTTCCATTCTGCGTACCCCCAGATACCTTAAGACCAGGGGTTCCATTCTGCATACCCCCCAGATACCGTAAGACCAGGGGTTCCATTCTGTGTACCCCCCAGATACCGTAAGCCCAGGGGTTCCATTCTGTGTACCCCCCAGATACCATAAGCCCAGGGGTTCCATTCTGTGTACCCCCCAGATACCATAAGACCAGGGTTCCATTCTGCATACCCCCCAGATACCATAAGACCAGGGGTTCCATTCTACATACCATAAGACCAGGGGTTCCATTCTGCATACCCCCCAGATACCGTAAGACCAGGGGTTCCATTCTGCATACCGTAAGACCAGGGTTCCATTCTGCATACCCCCCAGATACCGTAAGACCAGGGGTTCCATTCTGCATACCCCCCAGATACCGTAAGACCAGGGGTTCCATTCTGCATACCCCCCAGATACCGTAAGACCAGGGGTTCCATTTTGCATACCCCCCAGATACCGTAAGACCAGGGGTTCCATTCTGCATACCCCCCAGATACCGTAAGACCAGGGTTCCATTCTGCATACCCCCCAGATACCGTAAGACCAGGGTTCCATTCTACACACACCCCAGATACCGTAAGACCAGGGGTTCCATTCTGCATACCCCCCAGATACCGTAAGACCAGGGGTTCCATTCTGTGTATCCCCCAGATACCGTAAGACCAGGGGTTCCATTCTGTGTACCCCCCAGATACCGTAAGCCCAGGGGTTCCATTCTGTGTACCCCCCAGATACCATAAGCCCAGGGGTTCCATTCTGTGTACCCCCCAGATACCGTAAGCCCAGGGGTTCCATTCTGTGTACCCCCCAGATACCGTAAGACCAGGGGTTCCATTCTGTATACCCCCCAGATACCATAAGCCCAGGGGTTCCATTCTGTGTACCCCCCAGATACCATAAGCCCAGGGGTTCCATTCTGTGTACCCCCCAGATACCATAAGCCCAGGGGTTCCATTCTGTGTACCCCCCAGATACCGTAAGCCCAGGGGTTCCATTCTGTGTACCCCCCAGATACCGTAAGACCAGGGGTTCCATTCTGTATACCCCCCAGATACCATAAGCCCAGGGGTTCCATTCTGTGTACCCCCCAGATACCATAAGCCCAGGGGTTCCATTCTGTGTACCCCCCAGATACCATAAGCCCAGGGGTTCCATTCTGTGTACCCCCCAGATACCATAAGCCCAGGGGTTCCATTCTGTGTACCCCCCAGATACCATAAGCCCAGGGGTTCCATTCTGTGTACCCCCCAGATACCATAAGCCCAGGGGTTCCATTCTGTGTACCCCCCAGATACCATAAGCCCAGGGGTTCCATTCTGTGTACCCCCCAGATACCATAAGCCCAGGGGTTCCATTCTGTATACCCCCCAGATACCATAAGCCCAGGGGTTCCATTCTGTGTACCCCCCAGATACCATAAGCCCAGGGGTTCCATTCTGTGTACCCCCCAGATACCATAAGCCCAGGGGTTCCATTCTGTGTACCCCCCAGATACCATAAGCCCAGGGGTTCCATTCTGTGTACCCCCCAGATACCATAAGCCCAGGGGTTCCATTCTGTGTACCCCCCAGATACCATAAGCCCAGGGGTTCCATTCTGTGTACCCCCCAGATACCATAAGCCCAGGGGTTCCATTCTGTGTACCCCCCAGATACCATAAGCCCAGGGGTTCATCAGTACTTAATATTTGGCTTTTGGCTGAATTTTTTTGTCGTTGAAAATCTGATGATAAATTGGCACCATTGAGACCCCCCCCAAAAAAATCCCATTATGAATTAAATAATTTTAGCCTATTAATTAATAACATACCAGTGGATGGAAACACATTTGGCTGGTCATGCTTATTGGTCATTTGCATAATTTTGTGGAATTAAATTGGCGCGTGTGTATATTTATCTATTTTACCACACGTGTACGGCATACAGATACAGTGCCTCGGAGTGGAACATCTGTCAGACAGAAGACCAATCATTTCTCAATTCTAAATGCTATCTCGTGTTAATTGTTTTATGGCCACGATTAAAAAAAAAATTGCTTATTTTATTTCTCAACGGGCAATTGAAGCACGCTTCCCATTCACCATTCAAATGCATAGGCAACAGAAGGCAGGTTTCACCAGCTGGAGGCAGTGTGCATTTTGTAAACTTATAGCTGGATGACTGTCGGTAACTTTAATGGTTTGAAACCTGAATGTTTTACTGCATATTATGTGGCATGTTTTACCTTGCTTCAAAGTAGCCAGAATCTGACCCTATCCATTTAAACTAGTAGCCAGAATCTGACCCTATCCATTTAAACCAGTAGCCAGAATCTGACCATATCCATTTAAACTAGTAGCCAGAATCTGACCATATCCATTTAAACTAGTAGCCAGAATCTGACCATATCCATTTAAACTAGTAGCCAGAATCTGACCCTATCCATTTAAACTAGTAGCCAGAATCTGACCCTATCCATTTAAACTAGTAGCCAGAATCTGACCCTATCCATTTAAACTAGTAGCCAGAATCTGACCCTATCCATTTAAACTAGTAGCCAGAATCTGACCCTATCCATTTAAACTAGTAGCCAGAATCTGACCCTATCCATTTAAACTAGTAGCCAGAATCTGACCCTATCCATTTAAACTAGTAGCCAGAATCTGACCCTATCCATTTAAACTAGTAGCCAGAATCTGACCCTATCCATTTAAACTAGTAGCCAGAATCTGACCCTATCCATTTAAACTAGTAGCCAGAATCTGACCCTATCCATTTAAACTAGTAGCCAGAATCTGACCCTATCCATTTAAACTAGTAGCCAGAATCTGACCCTATCCATTTAAACTAGTAGCCTATTTCTGTCTAGTGGTTTTCAACTTCCTTTCATTGTCCGGAAGACAAATGCAGATTCGCATGTATCCTAGTGCTTTGTTCACATTGGTGCCCTAATAATGTTATGAAATAAGTTGATCAACATTATAATGTTCTGATCTGTTGCATCAGACTCATTGCTTTACACATGTTTTTATGTAGCCTAGGCCTACTGGTTGTATACATGTGGGATCTATCCTCCCACAACTGTCCCAGAGTCTGTTTGAGCTAGTAGTTTCTCAACAAACTGACAAATAGAATATGTAAGCATTTCTACTATGGAGGATAGTAGATTGACAGGCTGATCGGTGATGCGTCCATAAGGCTAGGGGAATCTAAGCTTGTTTTAATAGCCTAATTATTTTAGGTTTTTCATTTCACCTTTATTTAACCAGGTAGGCCAGTTGAGAACAAGTTCTCATTTACAACTGCGACCTGGACAAGATAATGCAAAGCAGTGCGACAAAAACAACAACACAGAGTTACACATGGAATAAACAAACGTACATTTAATAACACAATATAAAAATCTATGTACAGTGTGTGCAAATGTAGAAGAGTAGGGAGGTAAGGCAATAAATAGGCCATAGAGGCAAAATAATGCAAAAGAGCAAAAAAAAACAATATGGGGATGAGGTAGTTTGGTGTGCTATTTACAGATGGGCTGTGTACAGGTACAGTGATCGGTAAGCTGCTCTGACAGCTGATGCTTAAAGTTAGAGAGGGAGATGTGAGTCTCCAGCTTCAGTGATTTTTGCAATTCGTTCCAGTCATTGGCAACAGAGAACTTGAATGAAAGGCGGCCAAAGGAGGTGTTGGCTTTGGGGATGACTAGTGAAATATACCTGCTGGAGCACGCGCTACGGGTGGGTGCTGCTATGGTGACCAGTGAGCTGAGATAAGGCGGGGCTTTACCTAGTAAAGACTTGTAGATGACATGGAGCCAGTGGGTTTGGCGACGAGTATGAAGTGAGGGCCAGCCAACGAGAGCAGGTCGCAGTGGTGGGCAGCAGTCGGTTGAAGAGCATTTAGTTTAGTTTTTAAGAGCAATTGGAGGCCACGGAAGGAGTGTTGTATGGCATTGAAGTGGAACATAAATGTTAGTAAAAGTACAACATTTTGAAACACTTGATTGATTACAATATAGAGATTAATAACAGAGGGGTATCTGAGAATGCAGGGATTCCAGCACTGTGTGCGTTGAAGTGATCATCTGGGATTATCTAACATCTGAGCAGGCATTCCCTCGGGTGAAGAGCATCTCCGTCTTGCTGATTATGTGCTGTCATCCAGGTGGAAATGTCACCTGCCTGTCTGATGTAGGAAAATAGATACATGTCCTGTGAATGTTTGTGTAGACGTACTTTGGCTGATTTCTTTTGATTTCCCCATGATGTCAAGCACAGAGGCACTGAGGTTGAAGGTAGGCCTTGAAATACATCCACAGGTACACCTCCAATTGACTCAAATTATGTCAATTAGCCTATCAGAAGCTTCTAAAGCCATGACATCATTTTCTGGAATGTTCCATGCTGTTTAAAGGCACAGTAAACTTAGTGTATGTAAACTTCTGACCCACTGGATTTGTGATACAGTGAATTATAAGTGAAATAATCTGTCTGTAAACACTTGTTGGAAAAATTACTTGTGTCATGCACAAAGTAGATGTCCTAACCGACTTGCCAAAACTATAGTTTAACAAGAAATTTGTGGAGTGGTTGAAAAACTAGTTTTAATGACTCCAACCTAAGTGTATGTAAACTTCCGACTTCAACTGTAGCTGTGACTCTATTTTATAGACTAATAAACTTGAGACAAATAGCCAAACCGAAAACTGCAGACATTACTAGTGCCCCCCCCGTTATCAAACCATCATAAAAAAATATAACGAAACGCAACCTAACGTGATCAGAAATCTAAACTAGCAAGCGAGTCGCAGCAATGAAGAATATTCACGTGAAGAGCAGGGGGGGTTTCTGGCATGGGGGAGCTTTTCAGCACAACACCGTTCCTCAAGTTATAACGCGTTAGCTGCTTACATGTAGCCTTGTGCACTTGACCAATGTCTATAGTGGCCACTATAATAGAATACCTGTTTCATTCTATTTCTACTTTATTTTACACACAGAGACTGATCATGTAGATCATATTCTGTTGTTTAATTAGTTAAGACCTGCATTTCCCCCTAGCAGGGATTTAAGACTTCACCTTTTTGGGCCCTGAGAAGTTTGCATCCCTGGTTTACACCCTCCAGAATGGCCTAATGGTACAGCCCAGTGTCAGTCTCCACCCTCCAGAATGGCCTAATGGTACAGCCCAGTGTCAGTCCCCACCCTCCAGAATGGCCTAATGGTACAGCCCAGTGTCAGCGTCTGTCTCCTGGGCTTCACCCTCCAGAATGGCCTAATGGTACAGCCCAGTGTCAGCGTCTGTCTCCTGGGCTTGTCTCGCCTGAATGAAGAGTCATGTACGGCTGTTTCCAGACTGATGACATGGTCAGCCACCAGCCAGGCTCACTATCTGCATGGCAATGATCACTCTCCCTGCGTCCCAAAGGGCACTCTATTCCTCCATAGGGCTCTGGTCAAAAGTAGTGCACTACATAGGGAATAGGGTGCCATAGGGCTCTGGTCAAATGTAGTGCACTACATAAATCAAATCAAATTGTATTTGTCACATACACATGGTTAGCAGATGTTAATGCGAGTGTAGCGAAATGCTTGTGCTTCTAGTTCCGACAATGCAATAATAACCAACAAGTAATCCAACTAACAATTCCAAAACTACTACCTTATAGACACAAGCGTAAGGGGATAAAGAGTATGTACATAAAGATATATGAATGAGTGATGGTACAGGCAAGATACAGTAGATGGTATTGAGTGCAGTATATACATATGAGATGAGTATGTAAACAAAGTGGCATAGTTAAAGTGGCTAGTGATACATGTATTACATAAGGATGCAGTAGATGATATAGAGTACAGTATATACGTATACATATGAGATGAATAATGTAGGGTATGTAAACATTATATTAGGTAGCATTGTTTAAAGTGGCTAGTGATATATTTTACATCAATTCCCATCAATTCCCATTATTAAAGTGGCTGGAGTTGAGTCAGTGTGTTGGCAGCAGCCACTGATGGCCTTGAGATAGAAGCTGTTTTTCAGTCTCTCGGTCCCAGCTTTGATGCACCTGTACTGACCTCGCCTTCTGGATGATAGCGGGGTGAACAGGCAGTGGCTCGGGTGGTTGCTGTCCTTGATGATCTTTATGGCCTTCCTGTGACATCGGGTGGTGTAGGTGTCCTGGAGGGCAGGTAGTTTGCCCCCGGTGATGCGTTGTGCAGACCTCACTACCCTCTGGAGAGCCTTACGGTTGTGGGCGGAGCAGTTGCCGTACCAGGCGGTGATACAGCCCGACAGGATGCTCTCGATTGTGCATCTGTAGAAGTTTGTGAGTGCTTTTGGTGACAAGCCAAATTTCTTCAGCCTCCTGAGGTTGAAGAGGCGCTGCTGCGCCTTCTTCACGATGC
Source organism: Oncorhynchus kisutch (assembly GCF_002021735.2). Taxonomy (NCBI): domain Eukaryota; kingdom Metazoa; phylum Chordata; class Actinopteri; order Salmoniformes; family Salmonidae; genus Oncorhynchus; species Oncorhynchus kisutch. Next base: position 1,040,656 of record NC_034187.2, read on the forward strand.
TGTCTATGTGGGTGGACCAATTCAGTTTGTCTGTGATGTGTACGCCGAGGAACTTAAAACTTACTACCCTCTCCACTACTGTTTCATTGATGTGGATAGGGGGGTGTTCCCTCTGCTGTTTCCTGAAGTCCACAATCATCTCCTTAGATTTGTTGACGTTGAGTGTGAGGTTATTTTCCTGACACCACACTCCGAGGGCCCTCACCTCCTCCCTGTAGGCCGTCTCGTCGTTGTTGGTAATCAAGCCTACCACTGTTGTGTCGTCCGCAAACTTGATGATTGAGTTGGAGGCGTGCATGGCCACGCAGTCATGGGTGAACAGGGAGTACAGGAGAGGGCTCAGAACGCACCCTTGTGGGGCCCCAGTGTTGAGGATCAGCAGGGTGGAGATGTTGTTGCCTACCCTCACCACCTGGGGGCGGCCCGTCAGGAAGTCCAGTACCCAGTTGCACAGGGCGGGGTCGAGACCCAGGGTCTCGAGCTTGATGACGAGCTTGGAGGGCACTATGGTGTTAAATGCCGAGCTGTAGTCGATGAACAGCATTCTCACATAGGTATTCCTCTTGTCCAGATGGGTTAGGGCAGTGTGCAGTGTGGTTGAGATTGCATCGTCTGTGGACCTATTTGGGCGGTAAGCAAATTGGAGTGGGTCTAGGGTGTCAGGTAGGGTGGAGGTGATATGGTCCTTGACTAGTCTCTCAAAGCACTTCATGATGACGGAAGTGAGTGCTACGGGGCGGTAGTCGTTTAGCTCAGTTACCTTAGCTTTCTTGGGAACAGGAACAATGGTGGCCCTCTTGAAGCATGTGGGAACAACAGACTGGGATAGGGATTGATTGAGTATGTCCGTAAACACACCAGCCAGCTGGTCTGCGCATGCTCTGAGGGCGCGGCTGGGGATGCCGTCTGGGCCTGCAGCCTTGCGAGGGTTGACACGTTTAAATGTTTTCCTCACGTCGGCTGCAGTGAAGGAGAGTCCGCATGTTTTAGTTGCGGGCAGTGTCAGTGGCACTGTATTGTCCTCAAAGCGGGCAAAAAAGTTATTTAGTCTGCCTAAGAGCAAGACATCCTGGTCCGTGACGGGGCTGGTTTTCTTTTTGTAATCCGTGATTGACTGTAGACCCTGCCACATACCTCTTGTGTCTGAGCCGTTGAATTGAGATTCTACTTTGTCTCTATACTGACGCTTAGCTTGTTTGATTGCCTTGCGGAGGGAATAGTTACACTGTTTGTATTCGGTCATGTTTCCAGTCACCTTGCCCTGATTAAAAGCAGTGGTTCCCGCTTTCAGTTTCACGCGAATGCTGCCATCAATCCACGGTTTCTGGTTTGGGAATGTTTTAATCGTTGCTATGGGAACGACATATTCAACGCACGTTCTAATGAACTCGCACACCGAATCAGCGTATTCGTCAATGTTGTCGTCTGATGCAATACGGAACATATCCCAGTCCACGTGATGGAAGCAGTCTTGGAGTGTGGAATCAGATTGGTCGGACCAGCGTTGAATAGACCTCAACGCGGGAGCTTCTTGTTTTAGTTTCTGTCTGTAGGCAGGGATCAACAAAATGGAGTCGTGGTCAGCTTTTCCGAAAGGAGGGCGGGGCAGGGCCTTATATGCGTCGCGGAAGTTGGAATAGCAATGATCCAAGGTTTTTCCCGCCCTGGTTGCGCAATCGATATGCTGATAAAATTTAGGGAGTCTTGTTTTCAGATTAGCCTTGTTAAAATCCCCAGCTACAATGAATGCAGCTTCCGGATATATGGATTCCAGTTTGCAAAGAGTCAAATAAAGTTCGTTCAGAGCCATCGATGTGTCTGCTTGGGGGGGAATATATACGGCTGTGATTATAATCAAAGAGAATTCCCTTGGTAGATAATGCGGTCTACATTTGATTGTGAGGAATTCTAAATCAGGTGAACAGAAGGACTTGAGTTCCTGTATGTTGTTTTGGCCACACCACGTCACGTTAACCATAAAGCATACGCCCCCGCCCCTCTTCTTACCAGAAAGATGTTTGTTTCCGTCGGCGCGATGCGTGGAGAAACCAGCTGGCTGCACCGTCTCCGATAGCATCTCTCCAGTGAGCCATGTTTCCGTGAAGCAAAGAACGTTACAGTCTCTGATGTCCCTCTGGAATGCTACCCTTGCTCGGATTTCATCAACCTTGTTGTCAAGAGAGAGAATGCTAGGGAGTGGTGCACGATGTGCCCGTCTCCGGAGTCTGACCAGAAGACCGCTTCGTTTTCCCGTTTTTCGAAGTCGCTTTTTGGGGTCGCCGGCTGGGATCCATTCCGTTGTCCTGGGTGAAAGGCAGAACACAGGGTCCGCTTCGCGAAAGTCATATTCTTGGTCGTACTGATGGTGAGTTGACGCTGCTCTTATGTTCAGTAGTTCTTCTCGACTGTATGTAATGAAACATAAGATGACCTGGGGTACCAATGTAAGAAATAACACGTAAAAAAACAAAAAACTGCATAGTTTCCTATGAACGCGAAGCGAGGCGGCCATCTCTGTCGGCGCTGGAAGTTCATGTAATGCACTACTATATAGGGAATAGGGTTCCATAGGGCTCTGGTCAAAAGTAGTGCACTACATAGGGAATAGGGTTCCATAGGGCTCTGGTCAAAAGTAGTGCATTACATAGGGAATAGGGTGTCCTTTGGGACGTGTACTCTATCTGTTAACGCCAATAGGAAACCCGAAGGTCGGTTTGTTCTGATGTACCAATACCAGTCAAAAGTTTGGACACACCAACTCATTCAAGGGTTTTTCTTTCTTTGTCCTATTTTCTACATTGTAGAATAATAGTGACGACATCACAACTATGAAATAACACATATGGAATCATGTAGTAACCAAGAAAGTGTTAAACAAATCAAGTAGCCACCCTTTGCCTTGATGACATCTTTGCATACTCTTGGCATTCTCTCAACCAGCTTCACCTGGAATGCTTTCTTGAAGGAGTTCCCACATATGCTGAGCACTTGTTGGCAGCTTTTCCTTCACTCTGCGGTCCAGTATCAAGCTTGATACTCACTCATACGGCATCAACGTGTGTTTGTTGTTGTCGAACGCTGAAACTGAAACCGGTCGAACGCTGAAACTGAAACCGGTCGAACGCTGAAACCTGAACTGAAGACCTCTGTCTGTCCTGGGAGCCTAACTGGCTCTGTTGGGTTAAACTACTGTGAGAGCTGCTGTCTGTCCTGGGAGCCTAACTGGCTCTGTTGTGTTAAACTACTGTGAGAGCTGCTGTCTGTCCTGGGATCCTAACTGGCTCTGTTGGGTTAAATTACTGTGAGAGCTGCTGTCTGTCCTGGGAGCCTAACTTGCTCTGTTGGGTTAAACTACTGTGAGAGCTGCTGTCTGTCCTGGGAGCCTTACTGGCTCTGTTGGGTTAAATTACTGTGAGAGAATTACTGTGCTGCTACCTTTCAAAGTTTGTGACATTTTGACTGACCTTCATATCTTGAAGTATTGATGGACTGTTATTTGAGCTGTTCTTGCCATAATATGGACTTAGTCTTTTACCCAATAGGGCTTCTTCTGTATACCTCCCCTACTTTCTCACAAAACAACTGATTGGCTCAATCAAATTAAGAAGGAAAGGAATTCCACAAATTAACTTTTAACAAGGCACACCTGTTAATTAATTGACATGTGTTTCAGGTGACTACCTCATGACGCTGGTTGAGAGAATACCAAGAGTGTGCAAAGATGTCCTCAAGGCAAAAGATGGCTACTTTGAAGAATCTCAAATATAAAATATATTTTTTGTTTAACACTTCTTTTAGTTATGACATGATTCCATATGTGTTATTTCCTAGTTTTGATGTCTTCACTATTAAAACCATGGAATTAAACTTTTGACTGTCTGTCTAGATGGACATGGAACCCAACGCTTAGTTTGTTCTGTTGTTTGTCTAGAGGGTTGGTCCTTTACCTTAGTAGGACACACCTGGCCGTGCAGCGCAGGTACACACACCTGGCCTGTGTTGTCAACAGCAGTAATTGCATCAGAATGCATTCCCAGTAGTGCTATGTGCTCTGTGTTGGTCACACTGGACCTTGGACACCCAGGAGGGTTGAATCATGCAGATGATGTGGTGAGCACAGAACTTCCTTTATCATGTTCTGTCCTCAGATGGCCTCGTGTGGAATCCTCCCAGATAGAACACTGTTCCCTACATAGTGCACTACTTGTAAGCGGGGCCACTATTCCCTACATAGTGCACTACTTGTAACCGGGGCCACTATTCCCTACATAGTGCACTACTTGTAACCGGGGCCACTATTCCCTACGTAGTGCACTACTTGTAACCGGGGCCACTATTCCCTACGTAGTGCACTACTTGTAACCAGGGCCACTATTCCCTACGTAGTGCACTACTTGTAACCGGGGCCACTATTCCCTACATAGTGCACTACTTGTAACCGGGGCCCCTGCATTATATTAGAGAATAGGGTGCTGTTTGGGATGCGGCCTGTTTAGCAAGGCTACCAGCAGGGCTACCATTCGGGCAATACGTCTTACTGCTAGGGGACACACAGACAGGCTGCATCCTAAACAGAAACCTATTCCTTAATATAGTTTACTACTTTTGACCAGAGCCCATAGGGCTTCAATAGGGTTCTGGTCAAAGCAGTGTGCTATGTAAGGAATAGGGACGTATCCTCAGAACAGTGTAAGTGATATAGCTCTGCTCTCTCCTATCTGTATTCTGTACTCATTTACACTGTTCTGAGGATACATCCCGTGGTGCCCTATATATATAGGACCAGAGTCCCGTGGTGCCCTATATATAGAGGACCAGAGTCCCGTGGTGCCCTATATAGAGTCCCGTGGTGCCCTATATATAGAGGACCAGAGTCCCGTGGTGCCCTATATAGAGTCCCGTAGTGCCCTCTATAGAGTCCCGTGGTGCCCTATATATATAGGACCAGAGTCCCGTGGTGCCCTATATATATATAGAGGACCAGAGTCCCGTGGTGCCCTCTATATAGAGGACCAGAGTCCCATAGTGCCCTATATATATAGAGGACCAGAGTCCCGTGGTGCCCTCTATAGAGTCCCGTGGTGCCCTATATATATATATATATAGGACCAGAGTCCCGTGGTGCCCTATATATATAGGACCAGAGTCCCGTGGTGCCCTATATATATAGGACCAGAGTCCCGTGGTGCCCTATATATATAGGACCAGAGTCCCGTGGTGCCCTATATATATAGGACCAGAGTCCCGTGGTGCCCTATATATATAGAGGACCAGAGTCCCGTGGTGCCCTATATATAGAGGACCAGAGTCCCGTGGTGCCCTCTATAGAGTCCCGTGGTGCCCTATATATAGAGGGCCAGAGTCCCGTAGTGCCCTATATATAGAGGAGCAGAGTCACATAGTGCCCTATATATATAGAGGACCAGAGTCCCGTAGTGCCCTATATATAGAGGACCAGAGTCCCTTGGTGCCCTATATATAGAGGACCAGAGTCCCGTGGTGCCCTATATATAGAGGACCAGAGTCCCGTGGTGCCCTATATATAGAGGGCCAGAGTCCCGTGGTGCCCTATATATAGAGGACCAGAGTCCCGTGGTGCCCTATATATAGAGGACCAGAGTCCCGTGGTGCCCTATATATAGAGGACCAGAGTCCCGTGGTGCCCTATATATAGAGGACCAGAGTCCCGTGGTGCCCTATATATAGAGGACCAGAGTCCCGTGGTGCCCTATATATAGAGGACCAGAGTCCCGTGGTGCCCTATATATAGAGGACCCGAGTCCCGTGGTGCCCTATATATATAGGACCAGAGCCCCATAGTGCCCTATATATAGAGTCCCGCAGTGCCCTATATAGAGTCCCGTAATGCCCTATATATTGAGTCCCGTAGTGCCCTATATATAGAGTCCCGCAGCGCCCTATATATAGAGGACCAGAGTCCCGTGGTGCCCTATATATAGAGGACCAGAGTCCCGGAGTGCCCTATATATAGAGGACCAGAGTGCCCTATATATAGAGGACCAGAGTCCCGTGGTGCCCTATATATAGAGGACCAGAGTCCCGGAGTGCCCTATATATAGAGGACCAGAGTCCCGTGGTGCCCTATATATAGAGGACCAGAGTCCCGTGGTGCCCTCTATAGAGTCCCGTAGTGCCCTATATATAGAGGACCAGAGTCCCGTGGTGCCCTATATACAGAGTCCCATAGTGCCCTATATATAGAGGACCAGAGTCCCGTGGTGCCCTATATAGAGAGGACCAGAGTCCCTTGGCGCCCTATATATAGAGGACCAGAGTCCCGTGGTGCCCTATATAGAGTCCCGTAGTGCCCTATACAGAGTCCCGTAGTGCCCTATATATAGAGGACCAGAGTCCCGTAGTGCCCTATATAGAGTCCCGTGGTGCCCTATATATAGAGGACCAGAGTCCCGTAGTGCCCTATATAGAGTCCCGTGGTGCCCTATATATAGAGGACCAGAGTCCTGTAGTGCCCTATATAGAGTCCCGTGGTGCCCTATATATAGAGGACCAGAGTCCCGTAGTGCCCTATATATAGAGGACCAGAGTCCCGTAGTGCCCTACATATATAGAGGACCAGAGTCCCGTAGTGCCCTATATATATAGAGGACCAGAGTCCCGTAGTGCCCTCTATAGAGTCCCGTAGTGCCCTATATATAGAGGACCAGAGTCCCGTAGTGCCCTATATATAGAGGACCAGAGTCCCGTAGTGCCCTCTATAGAGTCCCATAGTGCCCTATATATAGAGGACCAGAGTCCCGTGGTGCCCTATATATAGAGGACCAGAGTCCCGTAGTGCCCTCTATAGAGTCCCATAGTGCCCTATATAGAGTCCCGTAGTGCCCTATACATAGAGGACCAGAGCCCCGTAGTGCCCTATATATAGAGTCCCGCAGTGCCCTATATAGAGTCCCGTAATGCCCTATATATTGAGTCCCGTAGTGCCCTATATATAGAGTCCCGCAGCGCCCTATATATATAGTCCCGTAGCGCCCTATATATAGAGTCCCGTAGCGCCCTATATATAGAGTCCCGTAGCGCCCTATATATAGAGTCCCGTAGCGCCCTATATATAGAGTCCTGTAGCGCCCTATATATAGAGTCCCGTAGCGCCCTATATATAGAGTCCCGTAGCGCCCTACATATAGAGTCCCATAGCGCCCTATATAGAGTCCCGTAGCGCCCTATATATAGAGTCCCATAGTGCCCTATATAGAGTCCCGTAGTGCCCTATATAATGGGAATAATATGGTGCTATTTTTGATGCAGCCAGAGACTGCCCAGCAGATTCAGATGGCTAATGCAGTGCTATCTGAGATTCAGAACTACATACAACTGGGACGTCCCGTATATGACCACGAGACTATCCTATCAATCACTGGAGAATAAATTGGAATATCCTGTTTCTCGGAAACTTGACTGAACAATGACATGGTTAATATAAATCTAGTTAGATGTTCTATTCATCGGAAGGACAGAAAGGCAGAGTAAGCTCGGAGTGGTGTGTGGTTTTAATGCAGGGAAACTGAAATCTGTTTGACCTTTCAATTCAATTCAATTTACGGGGCTTTATTGACGTGGGAAACATATGTTAACATTGCCAAAACAAGTGAGGTAGATAATATACAAAAGTGAAATAATCAATAAAAAATGAACAGTAAACATTACACATACAGAAGTTTCAAAAGAATAATGACATTACAAATGTCATATTATATATATATATACAGTGTTGCAACGATGAACAAATGGTTAAAGGACACAAGGGAAAATAAATAAGCATAAATATGGGTTGTTGCTACATCTTGCTGCTGTGATGGCACACTGTGGAATTTCACCCAGTAGATATGGGAGTTTATCAAAATTGGGTCAGTTTTCAAATTCTTTGTGGATCTGTGTAATCTGGGGGAAATATGTGTCTCTAATATGGTCATACATTGGACCGGAGGTTAGGAAGTGCAGCTCAGTGTCCACCTCATTTTGTGGGCAGTGAGCACATAGCCTGTCTTCTCTTGAGAGCCAGGTCTGCCTACGGTGTCCTTTCTCAATAGCAAGGCTATGCTCACTGAGTCTGTACATAGTCAAAGCTTTCCTTAAGTTTGGGTCAGTCACAGTGGTCAGGTATTCTGCCACTGTGTAGTCTCTTTTTAGGGCCAAATAGCATTCTAGTTTGCTCGTTTTTTTTGTTAATTCTTTCCAATGTGTCAAGTAATTATCTTTTTGTTTTCTCATGATTTGATTGGGTCTAATTGTGCTGCTGTCTTGGGGCTCTGTGGGGTGCGTTTGTGAACAGAGCCCCAGGGACCAGCTTGCTCTTCTCCAGGTTCATCTCTCTGTAGGTGATGGCTTTGGTATGGAAGGTTTGGGAATGACTTCCTTTTATGTGGTTGTAGAATTTAACGGCTCTTTTCTGGATTTTGATAATTAGTGGGTATCGGCCTAATTCTGCTCTGCATGCATGATTTGGTGTTCTACGTTGTACACAGAGGATATTTTTGCAGAATTCTGCATGCAGATCTCAATTTGGTGTTTGTCCCATTTTGTGAAGTCTTTGTTGATGAGCGGACCCCCAGACCTCACAACCATAAAGGGCAATGGGTTCTATAACTGATTCAAGTATTTTTTGCCAGATCCTAATTGGTATGTTGAATTGTATGTTCCTTTTGATGGCATAGATGGCATCTTGCCTTGTCTCTCAAATCGTTCACAGCTTTGTGGAAGTTACCTGTGGCGCTGATGTTTAGGCCAAGGTATGTATAGTTTTTTGTGTGCTCTAGGGCAACGGTGTCTAGGCGGAATTTGTATTTGTGGTCCTGGCGATTGGACCTTTTTTGGAACACCATTATTTTGGTCTTACTGAGATTTACTGTCAAGGCCCAGGTCTGGCAGAATCTGTGAAGAATATCTAGGTGCTGCTGTAGGCCTTCCTTGGTTGGTGACAGAAGCACCAGATCATCAGCAAACAGTAGACATTTGACTTCAGATTCTAGTAGGGTGCTGCAGACTTTCTAGTGCTTTCGCCAATTTGTTGATATATTTGTTGAAGAGGGTTGGGCTTAATCTGCATCCCTGTCTCACCCCACGGTGAGTGTTTTTTTTGTTGCCAATTTTAACCGCACACTTGTTGTTTGTGTACATGGATTTTATAATGTCATATGTTTTACCCCCAACACCACTTTCCATCAATTTGTATAGCAGACTTTCATGCCAAATTGAGTCATAGGCGTTTTTGAAATCAACAAAGCCTGAGAAGACTTTCCCTTTGTTTTGGTTTGTTTGGTTGTCAATTAGGGTGTGCAGGGTGAATACATGGTCTGTTGTACTGTAATTTGGTAAAAAGCCAATATGACATTTGCTCAGTACATTGTTTTCATTGAGGAAATGTACAAGTCTGCTGTTAATGATAATGTAGAGGATTTTCCCAAGGTTAGTCCCACGGTAGTTATTTGTCTCCACTTTTGTGGATTGGGGTGATCAGTCCTTGGTTCCAAATATTGGGGAAGATGCCGGAGCTAAGGATGATGTTAAAGAGTTTTAGTGTAGCCAATTGGAATTTGTGGTCTGTATATTTGATCATTTCATTGAGGATACCATCAACACCACAGGCCTTTTTGGGTTGGAGGGTTTTTTATTTTGTCCTGTAGCTCATTCAAGGTAATTGGAGAATCCAGTGGGTTCTGGTAGTCTTTAATAGTTGATTCTAAAATTTATATTTGATCCTGTATATGTTTTTGCTCATTATTCTTTGTTATAGAGCCAAAAAGATTGGAGAAGTGGTTTACCCATACATCTCCATTTTTGGATATATAATTATTCTTGTTGTTGTTTTAGTGTTTTCCAATTTTCCCAGAAGTGGTTAGAGTCTATGGATTCTTCAATTACATTGAGCTGATTTCTGACGTGCTGTTCCTTCTTTTTCCGTAGTGTATTTCTGTATTGTTTTAGTGATTCACCATAGTGAAGGCGTAGACTCAGGTTTTCTGGGTCTCTATAGTTTTGGTTGGACAGGTTTCTCAATTTCTTTCTTAGATTTTTGCATTCTTCATCAAACCATTTGTCATTGTTGTCAATTCTCTTCGGTTTTCTATTTGAGATTTTTTAGATTTGACAGGGAAGCTGAGAGGTCAATATATTGTTAAGATTTTCTACTGCCAAGTTTACACCTTCACTACTACAGTGGAACGTTTTACCCAGGAAATTGTCTAAAAGGGATTGAATTCGTTATTGCCTAATTGTTTTTTGGTAGGTTTCCAAACTGCATTCCTTCCATCTATAGCGTTTCTTAATGTTACTCAGTTCCTTTGGCATTGATGCCTCATGATTGAGTATTGCTCTGTTCAAGTAGACTGTGATTTTGCTGTGTTCTGATAGGGGTGTCAGTGTGCTGACTGTGAATGCTCTGAGAGACTCTGGGTTGAGGTCAGTGATAAAGTAGTCTACAGTACTACTGCCAAGAGATGAGCTATATGTGTACCTACCATAGAAGTCCCCTCGAAGCCAATCATTGACTATGTACATACCCAGCGTGCGACAGAGCTGCAGGAGTTGTGACCCGTTTTTGTTGGTTATGTTGTCATAGTTGTGCCTAGGGGAGGCATATGTGGGAGGGAATGCTGTCACCTGCAGGCAGGTGTTTGTCCCCCTGTGTGCTGAGGGTGTCAGGTTCTTGTCCGGTTCTGGCATTTATGTCGCCACAGACTAGTACATGTCCCTGGAATTTCCCCCTCCAGGATGGAGAAGCTGTCTTCATTAAAGTATGGGGATTCTAGTGGGGGGATATAGGTAGAACACAGGAGGACATTTTTCTCTGTTAAGATAATTTACCTTTTGAATTTCTAGCCAAATGTAAAATGTTCCTGTTTTGATTAATTTCATGGAGTGAGTTAGGTCTGCTCTATAACAAATTAGCATACCCCCTGAGTCCCTTCCCTGTTTCACACCTGGTAGTTTGGTGGATGGGACTACCAGCTCTCTGTAACCTGGAGGGCAACCAGTGGGTCCGTCTCCTCTATACCAGGTTTCTTGCAGGAGGACAATGTCTGTATTACCGATTTTTTGGGTGAAGTCCAGGGTCCTGCTCTTTAGGCCAAAGGCAGATGACTTCAGGCCTTGGATATTCCAGGATGAGATCGTGAAGGCTTTGTGTTCCATAAAGTGTCCAATGATGTTTGTCGTGTTGTTTGGCCTCAGGCCAGTAAGTGTGAGCAGAGCCTGCTGAGCATCTGGTACCAGCATGTTAAATGTGCAACCAGAGGTGAAAACTCTAGACCACCTTTACTCCACACAGAGAGACACATACAAAGCTCTCCCTCGCCCTTCGCTTGGCAAATCTCACCATAACTGTATCCTCCTGATTCCTGATTACAAGCAAAAACTAAAGCAGGAAGTACCAGTGACTCGGTCCAGTGACTCGGTCCAGTGAAGTGGACGATAATCTACAGTGCTGTTTCGCACAGACTGGACTATGTTCCGGGCCTCATCCGCATTGAGGAGTTTACCCCATCAGTCACCGGCTTCATTAATAAGTGCATCGACGGCGTCCCCGTACATACAAATCCCAACCAGAAGCCATGGATTACAGGCAACATCCGCACTGAGTTAATAGCTGCCGCTTTCAAGGAGCGGGACACTAACATGGAAGCTTATTAGAAATCCTGCTACGACCTCCGACGAACCATCAAAAAGGCAACGCGTCAATACAGGACTCAATTCTACTCCTGCTACACCGACTCTGACGCTCAACGAATGTTTTTTAAAAACTTTTATTTAACTAGGCAAGTCAGTTTAGAACACATTCTTATTTACAATGATGGCCTAGGAACGGACAACAGCCTCCTGCGGGGACGGGGGCTTGGATTAAAAATAAATAGGACAAAACACACATCACGACAAGAGATATATATATAGACCTAAGACGACAACACAGCATGGTACCAACACAACATCACAACAATATGGTAGCAACACAACATGGTAGCAGAACAAAACATGGTACAAACATTACTGGGCCCAGACAACAGCACAAAGGGCAAGAAGGTAGAGACAACAATACGTACACAAAACAACTGACGTTTTCAACTGACTGAGTCTGTAATACCAACATGTTTCAAGCAGACCACCATAGTCCCTGTGTCCAAGAAGGTAACCTGTCTAAATGACACCGACACGTAGCACTCACATCTGTAGCAATGAAATGCTTTGAAAGGCTGGTCATGCCTCACACAAACACCATTATCCCAGAAACCCTAGACCCACTCCAATTTGCATACCGCCCCAACTGATCCACAGATGATGCAATCTCTTTTGTGCTCCTCGCTGCCCTTTCCCACCCGGACAAAAGGAACACCTACGTGAGAATGCTATTCATTAACTACAGCGCAGCGTTCAACACCATAGTGCCCTCAAAGCTCATCACTAAGCTAAGGACCCTGGGACTGAACACCTCCCTCTTCAAAATGATCCTGAACTTCCTGACGGGCCGCCCCCAGGTGGTGAGGGTAGGCAACATCACCTCCCTCACTCTGACTCTCAACACTGAGGCCTGACAGGGGTGAGGATCGGCAATAGAAGGAACCCTGTTTACCCCTGACTGCATGACCGTGCACGACTCCAACACCATCATTAAGTTTGCCGAAGGTTTTAGGCAGGTCAGCGACCTGGCAGAGTGGTGCCATGACAACCTCCTTTTTTTTCAACGTCAGCAAGACAAATGAGCTGATCCTGGACTACAGGAAACGGAGGCTCTCGCACGAGCCCATTCACATCCACAGGGCTGTGGTGGAGCAGGTCGATGGCTTCATGTTCCTCGCTGTCCATGTCACTAGGGATCTATCATGGTCCAAACACACCAACACCGTTGTGAAGAGGGCACGACCACGCCCCTTTCCCCCTCGGGAGGCTGAAAAGATTTTGCATGGGTCCTCAGAGTTCTACAGCTGCACCATTTGACATGCCTGGCTGCTATGACAACTACTTGGCACTGCAAGGCGCTACAGAGGCCAGTGTGTATGGCCCAGTACCTCACTTCCTGCCATCCAGGATCTCTATAGAAGGCGGTGTCAGAGAAAGGCCCCCAAGTCAGACTGTTCTCTCTACTACTGCATGGCAAGCGGTACCGATGTACCAAGTCTAGAACCAGCAGGACCCTGAACAGCTTCAACCCCCAAGCCATAAGACTGCTAAATAGTTAGGCCAGGAAGCTATTTGGTTAACTACACTGAACAAAAATATAAATGCAACATGCAACAATTTCTAAGATTTTACTGAGTTACAGTTCCTATAAGGAAATTGGTCAATAATTAGGCCCTAATGGATATATTTAAAAATATATATTTTCAAATGAAATTGTATTGGTGAGATACACATAATTAGCAGATGTTAATGTGTAGTGAAATGCTTGTGTTTTTATACATTTCACTTTGTCATTATGGGGTATTGTGATGTCATTATGGGGTATTGTGATGTCATTATGAGGTATTGTGATGTCATTATGAGGTATTGTGATGTCATTATGGGGTATTGTGATGTCATTATGAGGTATTGTGATATCATTATGAGGTATTGTGATGTCATTATGAGGTATTGTGATGTCATTATGAGGTATTGTGATGTCATTATGAGGTATTGTGATGTCATTATGAGGGATTGTGTGTAGAGATTCTAAAAGAACCCCACAATTTTAGATTTTAGCTGTAATTTTTTTTTTTTATGTAACAAAATGTGGAAAGAATCAACGGTTCTGAATACTTTCTGCTTTGAGCATTAATTAATTACACTTTGGATGCTGTATTAATACACCCAGTCACTATAAAAATACAGACGCCCTTCCTAACTCAGTTGCCAGAGAGGAAGGAAACCACTCAGGGATTTCACCATGAGGCCAATGGTGACTTTATAAAACCGTTATAAGAGAACATTTATTTCACAGTTCCTCAATGACAGTGAAAAGGAAGGAAGTCTGTACAAAATAAAAAATACATGAAAAAAACTATTTGTTTGCAATCAGGCATTAAAGTAAAACTGCAAAGAAATGAAGGTTATGTCCGGAATACAAAGCGTTATGTTTGGGTCAAATCCAACACAACACTGAGTGCCACCATGGTGGAGGCTGCATGGAACAGGCTTGTCATCTGCAAGGACTAGGGAGGTTTTTAAAATAAATTGAATATTGCTAAGCACAGGCAACATCCTAGAGGAAAACCTTGGTTGTCTGCTTCCCAACAAATTCCATTTTCAGCAGGATAATAACCTAAAAACACAAGGCCAAATATACACTCAGAAATGGGAGTCGACCGGAAAAAAGGCAGGCCGTTTAAACGTAAAGATTTTTCCCCCATTTGTCAAATCCCTCTTCCCTACATAGTGCACACTTCTACCCTCATCTTTGTATAGTTCCACTTTCTTGGCCACTGGTTGGTGCTGCTGGACAGTCAAACTGATGAGAGCTTCCTTTTCAATAGTTTGGATTATTCTTCTCCTTTTCTCTCCTATTGGCTGACTGGCCTGACCTCTTTTCTCTCCTATTGGCTGACTGGCCTGACCTCTTTTCTCTCCTATTGGCTGACTGGCCTGATCTCTTTTCTCTCCTAATGGCTGACTGGCCTGACCTCTTTTCTCTCCTATTGGCTGACTGGCCTGACCTCTTTTCTCTCCTATTGGCTGACTGGCCTGACTTCTTTTCTCTCCTATTGGCTGACTGGCCTGACCTCTTTTCTCTCCTATTGGCTGACTGGCCTGACTTCTTTTCTCTCCTATTGGCTGACTGGCCTGACCTCTTTTCTCTCCTATTGGCTGACTGGCCTGACCTCTTTTCTCTCCTATTGGCTGACTGGCCTGACCTCTTTTCTCTCCTATTGGCTGACTGGCCTGACCTCTTTTCTCTCCTATTGGCTGACTGGCCTGACCTCTTTTCTCTCCTAATGGCTGACTGGCCTGACCTCTTTTCTCTCCTATTGGCTGACTGGCCTGACCTCTTTTCTCTCCTAATGGCTGACTGGCCTGACCTCTTTTCTCTCCTAATGGCTGACTGGCCTGACCTCTTTTCTCTCCTATTGGCTGACTGGCCTGACCTCTTTTCTCTCCTAATGGCTGACTGGCCTGACCTCTTTTCTCTCCTAATGGCTGACTGGCCTGACCTCTTTTCTCTCCTAATGGCTGGCCTGACCTCTTTTCTCTCCTAATGGCTGGCTGGGCTGACCTCTTTTCTCTCCTAATGGCTGACTGGCCTGACCTCTTTTCTCTCCTATTGGCTGACTGGCCTGACCTCTTTTCTCTCTCTCCTATTGGCTGACTGGCCTGACCTCTTTTCTCTCTCTTCTATAGGTTGACGGGCCCCTCAGGGTTCCTGACAGATGGACCAGGAAACTATAAGTACAAGACCAAGTGCACCTGGCTCATCGAGGGAACGTGAGTCACGCACACACACACACACACACACACACGTTACACTATAGACCAATAGAAACGCAACAATATGCCTCTACCCTGCACAACTCTACTGAAAGACAGGTCCAATATATCTAGCCATGCTAAAGATCAAACCAAAAGTATGTTTACAGTATTAATGAAAAGTCATAGCCCTAATAGATGGTCTAAGTGTCATAATATGATCATATATAATAATGATGTTTTGTATTTTAATGTTTTTTCTGTTTTCATTCTATACAAATCCAAATGTTTCATTGACTAGATGGGCACCTGGCCCATTGCCTAGATGGGCACCTGGCCCATTGCCTAGATGGGCACCTGGCCCATTGACTAGATGGGCACCTGGCCCATTGACTAGATGGGCACCTGGCCCATTGACTAGATGGGCACCTGGCCCATTGACTAGATGGGTACCTGGCCCATTGACTAGATGGGTACCTGGCCCATTGACTAGATGGGCACCTGGCCCATTGCCTAGATGGGCACCTGGCCCATTGACTAGATGGGCACCTGGCCCATTGACTAGATGGGCACCTGGCCCATTGACTAGATGGGCACCTGGCCCATTGACTAGATGGGCACCTGGCCCATTGACTAGATGGGCACCTGGTCCATTGACTAGATGGGCACCTGGCCCATTGACTAGATGGGCACCTGGCCCATTGACTAGATGGGCACCTGGCCCATTGACTAGATGGGCACCTGGCCCATTGACTAGATGGGCACCTGGCCCATTGACTAGATGGGCACCTGGCCCATTGACTAGATGGGCACCTGGCCCATTGACTAGATGGGCACCTGGCCCATTGACTAGATGGGCACCTGGCCCATGCCCCCCTTTTATAGGCACCTGGCCCATTGACTAGATGGGCACCTGGCCCATGCCCCCCTTTTATAGGCCCCTGGACCAATCTTAAAATGATACAATACACAAAGTGCAATGTAGAACACCAACATTAGTTTATTTATTGGTAAGTTAGTCTAACGGTGGAATTACGGACCGGGGCCCATTTGATCATCGTTAATATTAAAAACTGCAAACATGTGCCTCCATGCCAAATGTGTTGAAATGCGGGAAATTAGCTGTAAAACTGCACATTTTTCTTTCCGTCTCAAAATGATGAGAATCCCATTAAATGAGTTAGAAAATTGCGGTATAATGGCATTTACAGTTTTGGTTTGTTAAATGTGATACACCGTGTGTAGCATCCATTTTTCTAGTTTAATTCCCTACTTGAGTCATCTCTCTCTCCGTGCTGCTTTCCACACAGACGAGGCCACGCCCCCTTTCACTCAAGGAGCGCGTTTGTTGTTCCACGAGACGCTTTCTTTTAGGCTGCATGATCGATGCAGCACAAGCAATGATGCTGTTTTCAATTTGCTTCTAATATCAATCCACGATAGTATCTTTGTACTCCCTGACAAAGGCCATGCAGACGAAAACGCAACAGAGTTTTAAAACGGTGTTTCACTTGATTATGCCATTAAAGGCATTTTAATGAATTATATGAAGAGGGCCTTGGTCTCCCTTTCTTTTTGATGACCAATTTACCCCTTTTTTACCAAAGAGCACCTTCTGTCTACAGATACCTACTTTCTACAAATGAACCTGCTAGTCTTCTATAATTACACTATTACTTTGTTTCTTACATCTGCAAACGGCAAGTTTTTTTTTCTTAGCAAGTTGGGCCTAAATTGTATTAGCCGTTAATGCTAATCGCTAGTTAGGTGGCTAGCTATCTCGTTAATAAATGTACTCAGAGTCAGCGCAAACGTAATTAGCTATACAGCCTGATAATACCAGTGGTGGCGTTGGCCTAAATCAGCATGTTTGTGCAACAGTATCTTTATAAATTGAAGAGGAATAGGCGAAGCATGAATCTGTCGTTCTGCCCCTGAACAGGCAGTTAACCCACTGTTCCTAGGCCGTCATTGAAAATAAGAATTTGTTCTTAACTGACTTGCCTAGTTAAATAAAGGTCAAATAAATAAAAAAGCTATAATTTAATAATCCATGTAAACATCCGCTTGTTCTACTGTGGAACCAGACTAGAAGACTCTGAGTCCCAAATGGCACCCTATTCCCTATATAGTGCACTACTTTAGACCAGGGCCCTATGGCACCCTATTCCCTATATAGTGCACTACTTTAGACCAGGGCCCTATGGCACCCTATTCCCTATATAGTGCACTACTTTAGACCAGGGCCCTATGGCACCCTATTCCCTATATAGTGCACTACTTTAGACCAGGGCCCTATGGCACCCTATTCCATATATAGTGCACTACTTTAGACCAGGGCCCTATGGCACCCTATTCCCTATATAGTGCACTACTTTAGACCAGGGCCCTATGGCACCCTATTCCCTATATAGTGCACTACTTTAGACCAGGGCCCTATGGAACCCTATTCCCTATGTAGTGCACTACTTTTGACCAGGGATTTTAGATCTGGTCAAAAGTAGTGCACTATATAGGGAATAGGGTTCTATATGGGACGTATCGTTTAGTATAACCCCACTGACCTCCTGCACTTGGCATCTAGCCAGACGCTGTTCAACCACGTCCAGGTTTATTTCTGACTGTGTTCTCTCTGTCCTGTAGGCCCAACAGCATCCTGACTGTGTTCTCTCTGTCCTGTAGGCCCAACAGCATCCTGACTGTGTTCTGTCTCTGTCCTGTAGGCCCAACAGCATCCTGACTGTGTTCTCTCTGTCCTGTAGGCCCAACAGCATCCTGACTGTGTTCTGTCTCTGTCCTGTAGGCCCAACAGCATCCTGACTGTGTTCTGTCTCTGTCCTGTAGGCCCAACAGCATCCTGACTGTGTTCTGTCTCTGTCCTGCAGGCCCAACAGCATCCTGACTGTGTTATGTCTCTGTCCTGCAGGCCCAACAGCATCCTGACTGTGTTCTGTCTCTGTCCTGCAGGCCCAACAGCATCCTGACTGTGTTCTGTCTCTGTCCTGTAGGCCCAACAGCATCCTGACTGTGTTCTGTCTCTGTCCTGTAGGCCCAACAGCATCCTGACTGTGTTCTGTCTCTGTCCTGTAGGCCAACAGCATCCTGACTGTGTTCTGTCTCTGTCCTGCAGGCCCAACAGCATCCTCAGGCTGAGGTTGGACCACTTTGCCACAGAGTGCAGCTGGGACCACCTGTATGTGTACGATGGTGACTCTATCTACACTCCTCTACTGGCTGCCTTCAGGTGGGTACAGGGAGGACGATGGTGGTGGTGGTGAGCTGTATGGTGGTGGTGAGCTGTATGGTGGTGGTGGTGGTGAGCTGTATGGTGGTGGTGAGCTGTGTGGTGGTGGTGGTGAGCTGTATGGTGGTGGTGGTGGTGGTGGTGAGCTGTGTGGTGGTGGTGGTGAGCTGTATGGTGGTGGTGGTGGTGAGCTGTATGGTGGTGGTGGTGGTGGTGGTGAGCTGTGTGGTGGTGGTGGTGAGCTGTATGGTGGTGGTGGTGGTGAGCTGTATGGTGGTGGTGGTGGTGAGCTGTATGGTGGTGGTGAGCTGTATGGTGGTGGTGAGCTGTATGGTGGTGGTGAGCTGTATGGTGGTGGTGGTGGTGAGCTGTATGGTGGTGGTGGTGAGATGTATGGTGGTGGTGGTGGTGGTGGTGAGCTGTATGGTGGTGGTGGTGGTGAGCTGTATGGTGGTGGTGGTGGTTAGCTGTATGGTGGTGGTGGTGGTGGTGGTGGTGGTGAGCTGTATGGTGGTGGTGGTGGTGGTGGTGGTGAGCTGTGTGGTGGTGGTGAGCTGTATGGTGGTGGTGGTGGTTAGCTGTATGGTGGTGGTGGTGGTGAGCTGTATGGTGGTGGTGGTGAGCTGTATGGTGGTGGTGGTGGTGAGCTGTATGGTGGTGGTGGTGGTTAGCTGTATGGTGGTGGTGGTGGTGGTGGTGGTGAGCTGTATGGTGGTGGTGGTGGTGAGCTGTATGGTGGTGGTGGTGGTGGTGGTGAGCTGTATGGTGGTGGTGGTGGTGAGCTGTATGGTGGTGGTGGTGGTGGTGGTGGTGAGCTGTATGGTGGTGGTGGTGGTGAGCTGTATGGTGGTGGTGAGCTGTATGGTGGTGGTGGTGAGCTGTATGGTGGTGGTGGTGGTGGTGGTGGTGAGCTGTGTGGTGGTGGTGAGCTGTATGGTGGTGGTGGTGAGCTGTGTGGTGGTGGTGAGCTGTATGGTGGTGGTGGTGGTGAGCTGTATGGTGGTGGTGGTGGTGGTGGTGGTGGTGAGCTGTATGGTGGTGGTGAGCTGTATGGTGGTGGTGGTGGTGAGCTGTATGGTGGTGGTGGTGGTGAGCTGTGTGGTGGTGGTAGTGGTGAGCTGTATGGTGGTGGTGGTGGTGAGCTGTATGGTGGTGGTGAGCTGTGGTGGTGGTGGTGAGCTGTGTGGTGGTGGTGAGCTGTATGGTGGTGGTGGTGGTGAGCTGTGTGGTGGTGGTGAGCTGTATGGTGGTGGTAGTGGTGAGCTGTGTGGTGGTGGTGGTGAGCTGTATGGTGGTGGTGGTGGTGAGCTGTATGGTGGTGGTGGTTGTGAGCTGTATGGTGGTGGTGAGCTGTGGTGGTGGTGGTGAGCTGTGTGGTGGTGGTGAGCTGTATGGTGGTGGTGGTGGTGAGCTGTGTGGTGGTGGTGAGCTGTATGGTGGTGGTAGTGGTGAGCTGTATGGTGGTGGTGGTGGTGAGCTGTATGGTGGTGGTGGTGAGCTGTATGGTGGTGGTGGTGGTGAGCTGTATGGTGGTGGTGGTGGTGAGCTGTATGGTGGTGAGCTGTATGGTGGTGGTGGTGAGCTGTGTGGTGGTGGTGAGCTGTATGGTGGTGGTGAGCTGTATGGTGGTGGTGGTGGTGAGCTGTATGGTGGTGGTGGTGGTGAGCTGTATGGTGGTGAGCTGTATGGTGGTGGTGGTGAGCTGTGTGGTGGTGGTGAGCTGTATGGTGGTGGTGAGCTGTATGGTGGTTGTGGTGGTGAGCTGTGTGGTGGTGGTGAGCTGTATGGTGGTTGTGGTGGTGAGCTGTGTGGTGGTGGTGAGCTGTATGGTGGTGGTGGTGGTGAGCTGTGTGGTGGTGGTGGTGGTGAGCTGTATGGTGGTGGTGGTGAGCTGTATGGTGGTGGTGGTGAGCTGTATGGTGGTGGTGGTGAGCTTTGTGGTGGTGGTGGTGGTGAGCTGTATGGTGGTGGTGGTGGTGAGCTGTGGTGGTTAGCTGTGTGGTGGTGGTGGTGAGCTGTATGGTGGTGGTGGTGAGCTGTATGGTGGTGGTGGTGAGCACCACAATGCCTCCTCCTCCCATGTTCCACCAAGGGTTTACAGCACCACAATGCCTCCTCCTCCCATGTTCCACCAAGGTTTTACAGCACCACAATGCCTCGTACTCCCATGCTCCACCAAGGTTTTACAGCACCACAATGCCTCCTCCTCCCATGTTCCACCAAGGTTTTACAGCACCACAATGCCTCCTCCTCCCATGCTCCACCAAGGTTTTACAGCACCACAATGCCTCCTCCTCCCATGTTCCACCAAGGTTTTACAGCACCACAATGCCTCCTCCTCCCATGCTCCACCAAGGGTGTACAGCACCACAATGCCTCCTCCTCCCATGTTCCACCAAGGGTTTACAGCACCACAATACCTCCTCCTCCCATGCTCCACCATTTGCTCTACTACAGTATGTAGTATACAGTATCTACTACAGTATGTAGTATACAGTATCTACTACAGTATGTAGTATACAGTATCTACTACAGTATGTAGTATACAGTATCTACTACATTATGTAGTATACAGTATCTACTACAGTATGTAGTATACAGTATCTACTACAGTATACAGTATCTACTACAGTATGTAGTATACAGTATCTATTACAGTATGTAGTATACAGTATCTACTACAGTATGTAGTATACAGTATCTACTACTGTATACAGTATCTACTACAGTATGTAGTATACAGTATGTAGTATACAGTATCTATTACAGTATGTCGTATACAGTATCTACTACACTAACTATGTTAGATTGTTCTTCAAACAATGTGTTGTTGGTTGCTTAGGATTCAAACCTTCTCAAACAGTGAGAGGAGAGACATCAGTATCTGTCTGGTCTCTCTCCATCCAGAGACGTCTGTATCTGTCTGGTCTCTCTCCATCCAGAGACGTCTGTATCTGTCTGGTCTCTCTCCATCCAGAGACGTCTGTATCTGTCTGGTCTCTCTCCATCCAGAGACATCAGTATCTGAATGGTCTCTCTACATCCAGAGACGTCTGTATCTGTCTGGTCTCTCTACACAACCACAGACTAGAACCCAGCCTGCACTAGGCTGTCCGTACAGAGACATCAGTATCAAGCCTGTCTGGTCTCTGTCCATCCAGAGACATCAGTATCAAGCCTGTCTGTCAGAGTGCCAGGTCTCTCTCCAGAGACATCAGTATCAAGCCTGTCTGTCAGAGTGCCTGGTCTCTCCGTTCAGAGACATCAGTATCCCTTCCGCTGATTCTACATTTCTTCACAGGGGCATGCTTATCCCAAATCTGTCTGTGCTCACAAAACAGTCCTGTGGCTTAGCATCTGCGTCATCTGTATATTATCCTTGTCGTCGTACAGTTTTTAAATGTCCCGTTGGTAGGAAAGGTGTGTGCCTTTCCAAATCATGTTCAATCAATTTAATTTACCACAGGTGGACTCCAATCAAGTTGTAGAAACATCTCAAGGATGATCAATGGAAACAGGATGCACCTGAGCTAAATGTCATGTCTCGTAGCGAAGGGTCTGAATAGTGATGTATATAAGGTGTTACTGTTTCTTTACAATATATTAGCTTTGCCTGAATACTTTGTGAATGTACTGTAGGTGCAGCTCCTACGTGGAGGTGGAAGCCGCCAATCTGTAAAAGTCTGTTTCCCCATATGGTGCTAAGTGTTAGACGCCATTTTGGAAAAAGTCATTTATAAGCCACACATAAAACAGGTAGGAATCAGCTAAAAGTTCATCCATCCACACAGGCTGATAGTCAGTTAGATTGAATCACACAGTGTGTAGGATTACCACTGTTTTAGGCAGCAAGCCAGAACCCAACCACAGACTAGAACCCAGCCTGCACTAGAACCCACAATAAAGACAACCACAGACTAGAACCCAGCCAGCACTAGAACCCACAATAAAGACAACCACAGACTAGAACCCAGCCTGCACTAGAACCCACAATAAAGACAACCACAGACTAGAACCCAGCCGGCACGAGGACCCACAATAAACACAACCACAGACTAGAACCCAGCCTGCACTAGAACCCACAATAAACACATCCACAGACTAGAACCCAGCCAGCACTAGAACCCACAATAAACACAACCACAGACTAGAACCCAGCCGGCACTAGAACCCACAATAAACACATCCACAGACTAGAACCCAGCCTGCACTAGAACCCACAATAAAGACAACCACAGACTAGAACCCAGCCTGCACTAGAACCCACAATAAAGACAACCACAGACTAGAACCCAGCCTGCACTAGAACCCACAATAAAGACAACCACAGACTAGAACCCAGCCGGCACGAGGACCCACAATAAACACAACCACAGACTAGAACCCAGCCTGCACTAGAACCCACAATAAACACAACCACAGACTAGAACCCAGCCAGCACTAGGACCCACAGTAAACACATCCACAGTCTAGAACCCAGCCAGCACTAGGACCGACAATAAACACAACCACAGACTAGAACCCAGCTGGCACTAGGACCCACAATAAACACAACCACAGACTAGAACCCAGCCGGCACTAGGACCCACAATAAACACATCCACAGTCTAGAACCCAGCCAACACTAGGACCCACAATAAACACAACCACAGACTAGAACCCAGCCGGCACTAGGACCCACAATAAACACAACCACAGACTAGAACCCAGCCGGCACTAGGACCCACAATAAACACAACCACAGACTAGAACCCAGCCGGCACTAGGACCCACAATAAACACAACCACAGACTAGAACCCAGCCGACACTAGGACCCACAATAAACACATCCACAGTCTAGAACCCAGCCAGCACTAGGACCCACAATAAACACAACCACAGACTAGAACCCAGCCGGCACTAGGACCCACAATAAACACAACCACAGACTAGAACCCAGCCGGCACTAGGACCCACAATAAACACTACCACAGACTAGAACACACAATAAACACAACCACAGACTAGAACCCAGCATGCACTAGGACCCACAATAAACACTACCACAGACTAGAACCCAGCCTGCACTAGGACCCACAATAAACACAACCACAGACTAGAACCCAGCCGGCACTAGGACCCACAATAAACACAACCACAGACTAGAACCCAGCCGACACTAGGACCCACAATAAACACATCCACAGTCTAGAACCCAGCCAGCACTAGGACCCACAATAAACACAACCACAGACTAGAACCCAGCCGGCACTAGGACCCACAATAAACACAACCACAGACTAGAACCCAGCCGGCACTAGGACCCACAATAAACACTACCACAGACTAGAACCCACAATAAACACAACCACAGACTAGAACCCAGCCTGCACTAGGACCCACAATAAACACAACCACAGACTAGAACCCAGCCAGCACTAGGACCCACAATAAACACAACCACAGACTAGAACCCAGCCAGCACTAGGACCGACAATAAACACTACCACAGACTAGAACCCAGCTGCACTAGGACCCACAATAAACACAACCACAGACTAGAACCCAGCCAGCACTAGGACCCACAATAAACACAACCACAGACTAGAACCCAGCCAGCACTAGGACCGACAATAAACACAACCACAGACTAGAACCCAGCCAGCACTAGGACCAAGGCATAACAACAGCAAGGAGAGAGTGGTGACTCAATGCGATTAAATACTGGGCCCCATGTAGTGTCTCAGTCCAGGATGGTGGAAAGCCGGGAGGTTCATGTAGTGTCTCAGTCCAGGATGGTGGAAAGCCGAGAGGTTCATGTAGTGTCTCAGTCCAGGATGGTGGAAAGCCGGGAGGTTCATGTAGTGTCTCAGTCCAGGATGGTGGAAAGCCGGGAGGTTCATGTAGTATCTCAGTACAGGATGGTGGAAAGCCGGGAGGTTCATGTAGTGTCTCAGTTCACAATGTGAAGTGGAAGAATGAAAACAGCAGTAGGTATGTGTCTGCTCAGACAACGCACCAGGGTAGAGGAGGGTGTCCATTTATATCCAAGTCGGCCTCAAAAGTTTCAGCAGACCTGAACTTGATCGCCCCCCATCTAGCTTCAGAGTTTGTTCTGTTAGGTGACCTAAACTGGGATATGCTTAACACCCCGCCAGTCCTACAATCTAAGCTAGATGCCCTCAATCTCACACAAATCATCAAGGAACCCACCAGGTACAACCCTAACTCTGTAAACAAGGGCACCCTCATAGACGTCATCCTGACCAACTGGCCCTCCAAATACACCTCCGCTGTCTTCAACCAGGATCTCAGCGATCACTGCCTCATTGCCTGTATCCGCTACGGAGCCGCAGTCAAACGACCACCCCTCATCACTGTCAAACGCTCCCTAAAACACTTCTGTGAGCAGGCCTTTCTAATCGACCTGGCCCGGGTATCCTGGAAGGACATTGACCTCATCCCGTCAGTGGAGGATGCCTGGTCATTCTTTAAAAGTAACTTCCTCACCATTTTAGATAAGCATGCCCCGTTCAAAAAATGCAGAACTAAGAACAGATACAGCCCTTGGTTCACCCCAGACCTGACTGCCCTCGACCAGCACAAAAACATCCTGTGGCGGACTGCAATAGCATCGAATAGTCCCCGTGATATGCAACTGTTCAGGGAAGTCCGGAACCAATACACGCAGTCAGTCAGGAAAGCTAAGGCCAGCTTCTTCAGGCAGAAGTTTGCATCCTGTAGCTCCAACTCCAAAAAGTTCTGGGACACTGTGAAGTCCATGGAGAACAAGAGCACCTCCTCCCAGCTGCCCACTGCACTGAGGCTAGGTAACACGGTCACCACTGATAAATCCATGATTATCGAAAACTTCAATAAGCATTTCTCAAAGGCTGGCCATGCCTTCCGCCTGGCTACTTCAACCTCGGCCAACAGCTCCGCCCCCCCCGCAGCTCCTCGCCCAAGCCTCTCCAGGTTCTCCTTTACCCAAATCCAGATAGCAGATGTTCTGAAAGAGCTGCAAAACCTGGACCCGTACAAATCAGCTGGGCTTGACAATCTGGACCCTCTATTTCTGAAACTATCTGCCACCATTGTCGCAACCCCTATTACCAGCCTATTCAACCTCTCTTTCATCTCGTCTGAGATCCCCAAGGATTGGAAAGCTGCCGCAGTCATCCCCCTCTTCAAAGGGGGAGACACCCTGGACCCAAACTGTTACAGACCTATATCCATCCTGCCCTGCCTATCTAAGGTCTTCGAAAGCCAAGTCAACAAACAGGTCACTGACCATCTCGAATCCCACCGTACCTTCTCCGCTGTGCAATCCGTTTTCCGAGCCGGTCATGGGTGCACCTCAGCCACACTCAAGGTACTAAACGATATCATAACCGCCATCGATAAAAGACAGTACTGTGCAGCCGTCTTCATCGACCTTGCCAAGGCTTTCGACTCTGTCAATCACCATATTCTTATCGGCAGACTCAGTAGCCTCGGTTTTTCGGATGACTGCCTTGCCTGGTTCACCAATTACTTTGCAGACAGAGTTCAGTGTGTCAAATCGGAGGGCATGCTGTCCGGTCCTCTGGCAGTCTCTATGGGGGTGCCACAGGGTTCAATTCTCGGGCCGACTCTTTTCTCTGTGTATATCAATGATGTTGCTCTTGCTGCGGGCGATTCCCTGATCCACCTCTACGCAGACGACACCATTCTATATACTTTCGGCCCTTCTTTGGACACTGTGCTATCTAACCTCCAAACAAGCTTCAATGCCATACAACACTCCTTCCGTGGCCTCCAACTGCTCTTAAACGCTAGTAAAACCAAATGCATGCTTTTCAACCGGTCGCTGCCTGCACCCGCATGCCCGACTAGCATCACCACCCTGGATGGTTCCGACCTAGAATATGTGGACGTCTATAAGTACCTAGGTGTCTGGCTAGACTGCAAACTCTCCTTCCAGACTCATATCAAACATCTCCAATCGAAAATCAAATCAAGAGTCGGCTTTCTATTCCGCAACAAAGCCTCCTTCACTCACGCCGCCAAGCTTACCCTAGTAAAACTGACTATCCTACCGATCCTCGACTTCGGCGATGTCATCTACAAAATGGCTTCCAACACTCTACTCAGCAAACTGGATGCAGTCTATCACAGTGCCATCCGTTTTGTCACTAAAGCACCTTATACCACCCACCACTGCGACTTGTATGCTCTAGTCGGCTGGCCCTCGCTACATATTCGTCGCCAGACCCACTGGCTCCAGGTCATCTACAAGTCCATGCTAGGTAAAGCTCCGCCTTATCTCAGCTCACTGGTCACGATGGCAACACCCATCCGTAGCACGCGCTCCAGCAGGTGTATCTCACTGATCATCCCTAAAGCCAACACCTCATTTGGCCGCCTTTCGTTCCAGTACTCTGCTGCCTGTGACTGGAACGAATTGCAAAAATCGCTGAAGTTGGAGACTTTTATCTCCCTCACCAACTTCAAACATCAGCTGATCGCTGCAGCTGTACATAGTCTATTGGTAAATAGCCCACCCAATTTACCTACCTCATCCCCATACTGTTTTTATTTATTTACTTTTCTGCTCTTCTGCACACCAATATCTCTACCTGTACATGACCATCTGATCATTTATCACTCCAGTGTTAATCTGCAAAATTGTAATTATTTGCCTACCTCCTCATGCCTTTTGCACACATTGTATATAGACCCCCCCTTCGTTTTCTACTGTGTTATTGACTTGTTAATTGTTTACTCCATGTGTAACTCTTTGTTGTATGCTCACACTGCTATGCTTTATCTTGGCCAGGTCGCAGTTGCAAATGAGAACTTGTTCTCAACTAGCCTACCTGGTTAAATAAAGGTGTTCTCAACTAGCCTACCTGGTTAAATAAAGGTGTTCTCAACTAGCCTACCTGGTTAAATAAAGGTGTTCTCAACTGGCCTACCTGGTTAAATAAAGGTGTTCTCAACTGGCCTACCTGGTTAAATAAAGGTGTTCTCAACTGGCCTACCTGGTTAAATAAAGGTGTTCTCAACTAGCCTACCTGGTTAAATAAAGGTGTTCTCAACTAGCCTACCTGGTTAAATAAAGGTGTTCTCAACTAGCCTACCTGGTTAAATAAAGGTGTTCTCAACTAGCCTACCTGGTTAAATAAAGGTGTTCTCAACTAGCCTACCTGGTTAAATAAAGGTGTTCTCAACTAGCCTACCTGGTTAAATAAAGGTGTTCTCAACTAGCCTACCTGGTTAAATAAAGGTGTTCTCAACTAGTCTACCTGGTTAAATAAAGGTGTTCTCAACTAGCCTACCTGGTTAAATAAAGGTGTTCTCAACTGGCCTACCTGGTTAAATAAAGATGTTCTCAACTAGCCTACCTGGTTAAATAAAGGTGTTCTCAACTAGCCTACCTGGTTAAATAAAGGTGTTCTCAACTGGCCTACCTGGTTAAATAAAGGTGTTCTCAACTAGCCTACCTGGTTAAATAAAGGTGTTCTCAACTGGCCTACCTGGTTAAATAAAGGTGTTCTCAACTAGCCTACCTGGTTAAATAAAGGTGTTCTCCACTAGCCTACCTGGTTAAATAAAGGTGTTCTCAACTAGCCTACCTGGTTAAATAAAGGTGTTCTCAACTGGCCTACCTGGTTAAATAAAGGTGTTCTCAACTAGCCTACCTGGTTAAATAAAGGTGTTCTCCACTAGCCTACCTGGTTAAATAAAGGTGTTCTCAACTAGCCTACCTGGTTAAATAAAGGTGTTCTCAACTAGCCTACCTGGTTAAATAAAGGTGTTCTCAACTAGTCTACCTGGTTAAATAAAGGTGTTCTCAACTAGCCTACCTGGTTAAATAAAGGTGTTCTCAACTAGTCTACCTGGTTAAATAAAGGTGTTCTCAACTAGCCTACCTGGTTAAATAAAGGTGTTCTCAACTAGTCTACCTGGTTAAATAAAGGTGTTCTCAACTAGCCTACCTGGTTAAATAAAGGTGTTCTCAACTAGTCTACCTGGTTAAATAAAGGTGTTCTCAACTAGCCTACCTGGTTAAATAAAGGTGTTCTCCACTAGCCTACCTGGTTAAATAAAGGTGTTCTCAACTAGCCTACCTGGTTAAATAAAGGTGTTCTCAACTAGCCTACCTGGTTAAATAAAGGTGTTCTCAACTAGCCTACCTGGTTAAATAAAGGTGTTCTCAACTGGCCTACCTGGTTAAATAAAGGTGTTCTCAACTGGCCTACCTGGTTAAATAAAGGTGTTCTCAACTAGCCTACCTGGTTAAATAAAGGTGTTCTCAACTAGCCTACCTGGTTAAATAAAGGTGTTCTCCACTAGCCTACCTGGTTAAATAAAGGTGTTCTCCACTAGCCTACCTGGTTAAATAAAGGTGTTCTCCACTAGCCTACCTGGTTAAATAAAGGTGTTCTCAACTAGCCTACCTGGTTAAATAAAGGTGTTCTCAACTAGCCTACCTGGTTAAATAAAGGTGTTCTCAACTAGCCTACCTGGTTAAATAAAGGTGTTCTCAACTAGCCTACCTGGTTAAATAAAGGTGTTCTCAACTAGCCTACCTGGTTAAATAAAGGTGTTCTCAACTAGCCTACCTGGTTAAATAAAGGTGTTCTCAACTAGCCTACCTGGTTAAATAAAGGTGGAATAAAACAATAAATAAAAAAGCTCTGTATGCAATATTGCACTGGCATGTGAGAGATGTACAGGGGAGGGAGAGTACTCAGTAATGACCTGTTCATCTGGGGTAAACCAGGAGTTGATACCTAAGAATGGACTATTAGAGGCCTGTAGGGGTCATGATCATAGACATCCGCTCCTCGGTGCCGTCTTCATGCGTTGCATATACTGTGAACTGTTTTGTCAACTTGTTTTTAATTCAACCTTTTATTAACCTGCATAATGTTGCTACAGGAGATTCATGATGTCGGGTTTTGATGGGTGTCCATTCTTGTTGCAGTGGGTTGATAGTTCCTGAGCGCTATGGCAACGAGACGGTTCCGGAAGTGGTGTCACAGTCCGGTTACGCCCTCCTCCACTTCTTCAGCGACGCTGCCTATAACCTGACCGGCTTCAACATCTCATATAGGTAACCCCTGACCTCTGAACCTTAACCTCTGACCCTTCACCTCTAACCCTTAACCCCTGTCCTCTGACCCTTAACCTCTAACCCGTAACCCCTGACCTCTAACTCTTAACCCCTGACCTCTGACCCTTAACCCCTGTCCTCTGACCCTTAACCTCTAACCCCTGACCTCTAATTCTTAACCCCTGACCTCTGACCCTTAACCTCTACCCTTAACCTCTAACCCTTAACACCTGTCCTCTGACCCTTAACCTCTAACCCTTAATCCCTGACCCTATAACCTGTGTTCAACGTTTCATACAGGTAACCCTTTACCCCTGACCTCTAACCCCTGACCTTATAACCTAACCGTGTTTAACATCTCATTCACTCTCTCTGTCTCTCTCTTCTTAGTAACAGGGGAACCTGGCCTCGCAGGTCCTCTTCTTAGTAACATGGGAACCTGGCCTAGCAGGGCCTCTTCTTAATAACAGGGGAACCTGTTCTCGCAGGTCCTCTTCTTAGTAACAGGGGAACCTGGCCTCGCAGGTCCTCTTCTTAGTAACAGGGGAACCTGGCCTCGCAGGTCCTCTTCTTAGTAACAGGGGAACCTGGCCTCGCAGGTCCTCTTCTTAGTAACAGGGGAACCTGGCCTCGCAGGTCCTCTTCTTAGTAACAGGGGAACCTGGCCTCGCAGGTCCTCTTCTTAGTAACAGGGGAACCTGGCCTCGCAGGTCCTCTTCTTAGTAACAGGGGAACCTGGCCTCGCAGGTCCTCTTCTTAGTAACAGGGGAACCTGGCCTCGCAGGTCCTCTTCTTAGTAACAGGGGAACCTGGTCTCGCAGGTCCTCTTCTTAGTAACAGGGGAACCTGGCCTCGCAGGTCCTCTTCTTAGTAACAGGGGAACCTGGCCTCGCAGGTCCTCTTCTTAGTAACAGGGGAACCTGGCCTCGCAGGTCCTCTTCTTAGTAACAGGGGAACCTGGCCTCGCAGGTCCTCTTCTTAGTAACAGGGGAACCTGGCCTCGCAGGTCCTCTTCTTAGTAACAGGGGAACCTGGCCTCGCAGGTCCTCTTCTTAGTAACAGGGGAACCTGGCCTCGCAGGTCCTCTTCTTAGTAACAGGGGAACCTGGCCTCGCAGGTCCTCTTCTTAGTAACAGGGGAACCTGGCCTAGCAGGGCCTCTTCTTAGTAACAGGGGAACCTGGCCTCGCAGGTCCTCTTCTTAGTAACAGGGCCAGCCAGTAGCTACTGTAGCTCTTTACCAAAAGAGGAAAACTTTGTTTTGTCAACTGGATTGCTGAATATACAAAGGAGTAGCAGGAAGAGAGAACAAAGTTAGTTAACCAGGCTAGTTAACCAGGCTAGTTAACCAGGCAAGTTAACCAGGCTTGTTAGCCTTGACCCCCAACAACTTTGAAGGGCACGACACAAACTACCCAGAGTTCTGTTGAGTACTGGCCCTGTCGCCATGATGATACGATTCAAGTTGTGCTGAGAAACGGATAAAAGAAAGTGCCTCGGGCCCCAGTCTATAACTCTCTCTGTGATGTCTCAAAGAGCCCAGAGCCCAAACATCAAACTGTACGACTGCTGCTGTCTGAACAACATGAAACACAACCTCTTTGTCGACTGTCTCTCTCCAAAATATTATGTTCTCAGGAGTTTGCTCTAGTTTATCCCAGCTTTCAATCCCTCATGTATTGCTGTAATTCTTCTACATTGTGCAGTATTTGATGTTTGTAGAGTTTTATATTATAAACCCCTTTTTGTCTCTTCATTAGCATACAGAATTAAACTTGAATCAGTCAATGAGTATATTAAAGTACCTTCTAATCTCATCCATCCATCATTCTCTATCCTACCCCCTTGTCTGTTTCTCTCTCTGTCTGTCTGTCTCTCTGTCTGTCTCTCTCTCTGTCTCTCTCTCTGTCTCTCTCTCTGTCTCTCTCTCTGTCTCTCTCTCTGTCTCTCTCTCTGTCTCTCTCTGTCTCTCTCCTCTTTCCCCCCTCCCCCCTGTCACCTCTCTCTTCCTCCCCTCCCCCCTGTCACCTCTCTCTTCCTCCCCTCCCCCCTGTCACCTCTCTCTTCCTCCCGTCCCTCAGTGTGAACACGTGTCCTAACAACTGTTCTGGCCGAGGGGAGTGTCTCGTTGGGAACTCAACAGGTGCTGTATATTGTGACTGTGAATCCAACTGGAAGGGCGAGGCCTGTGATCTCCCTTACTGCCTGTCAGACTGTGGTTGGCCTGACAGGGGACGATGCCTTCAGGACACAAAGACATGTCGATGCCAGCCTGGGTGGCAAGGTGGGCACAGTCTCTATCTTCAACTACTGATACACATGCGTGTGTGTGTGACAAATTGCCCTATTTTTCCTACACACTATTAGACTATTCTTTTGACTTCCATATTGTTGTTGAATACCTTATAAAGGGTTGAATACCTTATAAAGGGTTGAATACCTTAAATAGGGTTGAATACCTTATATAGGGTTGAATACCTTATAAAGGGTTGAATACCTTATAAAGGGTTGAATACCTTATAAAGGGTTGAATACCTTATAAAGGGTTGAATACCTTATAAAGGGTTGAATACCTTATAAAGGGTTGAATACCTTATAAAGGGTTGAATACCTTATAAAGGGTATTCAAAGTTAAATCTAGAATTGGCTTGCTATTTCGCAACAAAGCATCCTTCACTCATGCTGCCAAACATACCCTTGTAAAACTGACCATCCTACCAATCCTCGACTTCGGTGATGACATTTACAAAATAGCCTCCAATACCCTACTCAACAAATTGGATGCAGTCTATCACAGTGCCATCCGTTTTATCACCAAAGCCCCATATACTACCCACCATTGCGACCTGTATGCTCTCGTTGGCTGGCCCTCGCTTCATACTCGTCGCCAAACCCACTGGCTCCATGTCATCTACAAGACCCTGCTAGGTAAAGTCCCCCCTTATCTCAGCTCGCTGCTCACCATAGCAGCACCCACCTGTAGCACACGCTCCAGCAGGTATATCTCTCTAGTCACCCCCAAAACCAATTATTTCTTTGGCCGCCTCTCCTTTCAGTTCTCTGCTGCCAATGACTGGAACGAACTACAAAAATCTCTGAAACTGGAAACACTTATCTCCCTCACTAGCTTTAAGCACCAGCTGTCAGAGCAGCTCACAGATTACTGCACCTGTACATAGCCCACCTATAATTTAGCCCAAACAACTACCTCTTCCCCTACTGTATTTATTTATTTTGCTCCTTTGCACCCCAGTATTTCTATCTCTACTTTGCACATTCTTCCACTGCAAAACTACCATTCCAGTGTTTTACTTGCTATATTGTATTTACTTTGCCACCATGGCCTTTTTTTGCCTTTACCTCCCTTATCTCACCTCATTTGCTCACATCATATATAGACTTGTTTCTACTGTATTATTGACTGTATGTTTGTTTTTACTCCATGTGTAACTCTGTGTCGTTGTTTGTGTCGAACTGCTTTGCTTTATCTTGGCCAGGTCGCAATTGTAAATGAGAACTTGTTCTCAACTTGTTAAATATTAAATATTAAATAAATAAAAAGCCACGATCATGGAAGCACATTGGCTATGACCTTTCAGTCAATGATGTATTAATATGACCACTGTACTGTCAACAGTTTAATTCCAACATTAGGCCAAAACAAATACCTGCTGTTCATATCCCTGGGCGAATACATTACTTATTAACTAGCTGGTATTGTCCCTCACTGAAAGGAAAGGGTGAGGGCGTCACAAATGACTCCCTATGGGCCTTGGTCACAATTGACTCCCTATGGGCCTTGGTCACAAATGACTCCCTATTGGCCTTGGTCACAAATGACTCCCTATGGGCCTTGGTCACAAATGACTCCCTAAGGGCCTTGGTCACAAATGACTCCCTATGGGCCTTGGTCACAAATGACTCCCTAAGGGCCTTGGTCACAAATGACTCCCTATGGGCCTTGGTCACAAATGACTCCCTAAGGGCCTTGGTCACAAATGACTCCCTATGGGCCTTGGTCACAAATGACTCCCTATGGGCCTTGGTCACAAATGACTCCCTATGGGCCTTGGTCACAAATGACTCCCTATTGGCCTTGGTCACAAATGACTCCCTATGGGCCTTGGTCACAAATGACTCCCTATGGGCCTTGGTCACAAATGACTCCCTATGGGCCTTGGTCACAAATGACTCCCTATGGGCCTTGGTCACAAATGACTCCCTATGGGCCTTGGTCACAAATGACTCCCTATGGGCCTTGGTCACAAATGACTCCCTATGGGCCTTGGTCACAAATGACTCCCTATGGGCCTTGGTCACAAATGACTCCCTATGGGCCTTGGTCACAAATGACTCCCTATGGGCCTTGGTCACAAATGACTCCCTATGGGCCTTGGTCACAAATGACTCCCTATGGGCCTTGGTCACAAATGACTCCCTATGGGCCTTGGTCACAAATGACTCCCTATGGGCCTTGGTCACAAATGACTCCCTATGGGCCTTGGTCACAAATGACTCCCTATGGGCCTTGGTCACAAATATAGGGAGTATGGTGCCATTTGGGATACATGCTGATTCATCCCAGAGGTGTGTCCCTCCTGTCTTTTATTGACTGAGTGTGAACAGAGAGATGACATGCATCTATAACACTAAGGAATGTAGTCTATAATACCAGCTGTATCTATAACACTAAGGAATGTAGTCTATAATACCAGCTGTATCTATAACACTAAGGAATGTAGTCTATAATACTAAGGAATGTAGTCTATAGTAATAATACCAGCTGTATCTATAACACTAATGAACGTGGTCTATAGTAATAATACCAGCTGTATCTATAACACTAATGAATGTAGTCTATAATACCAGCTGTATCTATAACACTAATGAATGTAGTCTATAATACCAGCTGTATCTATAATACTAAGGAATGTAGTCTATAGTAATAATACCAGCTGTATCTATAACACTAATGAATGTAGTCTATAATACCAGCTGTATCTATAACACTAATGAATGTAGTCTATAATACCAGCTGTATCTATAACACTAAGGAATGTAGTCTATAACACTAAGGAATGTAGTCTATAATACCAGCTGTATCTATAACACTAAGGAATGTAGTCTATAATAATAATACCAGCTGTATCTATAACAGTAAGGAATGTAGTCTATAGTAATAATACCAGCTGTATCTATAACAGTAAGGAATGTAGTCTATAATACCAGCTGTATCTATAACACTAAGGAATGTAGTCTATAATACCAGCTGTATCTATAACACTAAGGAATGTAGTCTATAATACCAGCTGTATCTATAACACTAAGGAATGTAGTCTATAATACCAGCTGTATCTATAACACTAAGGAATGTAGTCTATAATACCAGCTGTATCTATAACACTAAGGAATGTAGTCTATAATACGAAGTAATGTAGTCTCTAATACTAAGGAATGTAGTCTATAGTAATAATACCAGCTGTATCTATAACACTAATGAATGTAGTCTATAATACCAGCTGTATCTATAACACTAAGGAATGTAGTCTATAATATGAAGTAATGTAGTCTCTAATACTAAGGAATGTAGTCTATAGTAATAATACCAGCTGTATCTATAACACTAATGAATGTAGTCTATAATACCAGCTGTATCTATAACACTAAGGAATGTAGTCTATAGTACCAGCTGTATCTATAACACTAAGGAATGTAGTCTATAGTAATAATATCAGCTGTATCTATAACACTAAGGAATGTAGTCTATAGTAATAATATCAGCTGTATCTATAACACTAAGGAATGTAGTCTATAGTAATAATATCAGCTGTATCTATAACACTAAGGAATGTAGTCTATAGTAATAATATCAGCTGTATCTATAACACTAAGGAATGTAGTCTATAATACGAAGTAATGTAGTCTCTAATACTAAGGAATGTAGTCTATAGTAATAATACCAGCTGTATCTATAACACTAATGAATGTAGTCTATAATACCAGCTGTATTTATAATACTAATGAATGTAGTCTATAATACTAATGAATGTAGTCTATAATACTAATGAATGTAGTCTATAATACCAGCTGTATCTATAACACTAAGGAATGTAGTCTATAGTACCAGCTGTATCTATAACACTAAGGAATGTAGTCTATAATACCAGCTGTATATATAATACTAAGGAATGTAGTCTATAGTACCAGCTGTATCTATAACACTAAGGAATGTAGTCTATAGTACCAGCTGTATCTATAACACTAAGGAATGTAGTCTATAATACCAGCTGTATCTATAACACTAAGGAATGTAGTCTATAATACCAGCTGTATCTATAACACTAAGGAATGTAGTCTATAATACCAGCTGTATCTATAACACTAAGGAATGTAGTCTATAATACCAGCTGTATCTATAACACTAAGGAATGTAGTCTATAATACGAAGTAATGTAGTCTCTAATACTAAGGAATGTAGTCTATAGTAATAATACCAGCTGTATCTATAACACTAATGAATGTAGTCTATAATACCAGCTGTATCTATAACACTAAGGAATGTAGTCTATAATACGAAGTAATGTAGTCTCTAATACTAAGGAATGTAGTCTATAGTAATAATACCAGCTGTATCTATAACACTAATGAATGTAGTCTATAATACCAGCTGTATCTATAACACTAAGTAATGTAGTCTATAGTAATAATATCAGCTGTATCTATAACACTAAGGAATGTAGTCTATAATACGAAGTAATGTAGTCTCTAATACTAAGGAATGTAGTCTATAGTAATAATACCAGCTGTATCTATAACACTAATGAATGTAGTCTATAATACCAGCTGTATCTATAACACTAAGGAATGTAGTCTATAGTAATAATATCAGCTGTATCTATAACACTAAGGAATGTAGTCTATAGTAATAATACCAGCTGTATCTATAACACTAAGGAATGTAGTCTATAATACCAGCTGTATCTATAACACTAAGGAATGTAGTCTATAATACGAAGTAATGTAGTCTCTAAGACTAAGGAATGTAGTCTATAGTAATAATACCAGCTGTATCTATAACACTAATGAATGTAGTCTATAATACTAATGAATGTAGTCTATAATACCAGCTGTATTTATAATACTAATGAATGTAGTCTATAATACTAATGAATGTAGTCTATAATACTAATGAATGTAGTCTATAATACCAGCTGTATCTATAACACTAAGGAATGTAGTCTATAGTACCAGCTGTATCTATAACACTAAGGAATGTAGTCTATAATACCAGCTGTATATATAATACTAAGGAATGTAGTCTATAGTACCAGCTGTATCTATAACACTAAGGAATGTAGTCTATAGTACCAGCTGTATCTATAACACTAAGGAATGTAGTCTATAGTACCAGCTGTATCTATAACACTAAGGAATGTAGTCTATAATACCAGCTGTATCTATAACACTAAGGAATGTAGTCTATAATACCAGCTGTATCTATAACACTAAGGAATGTAGTCTATAATACCAGCTGTATCTATAACACTAAGGAATGTAGTCTATAATACCAGCTGTATCTATAACACTAAGGAATGTAGTCTATAATACCAGCTGTATATATAATACTAAGGAATGTAGTCTATAGTACCAGCTGTATCTATAACACTAAGGAATGTAGTCTATAATACGAAGGAATGTAGTCTATAGTACCAGCTGTATCTATAACACTAAGGAATGTAGTCTATAATACCAGCTGTATATATAATACTAAGGAATGTAGTCTATAATAATACCAGTGTTTCCTTCCTAATATAATCTTTTCATGCTTGCTACCTTTTCTGTTCTAAAGACATTCTCCGATGATGTCACCAGTCTTATTCACATTCTCCTATATTATACCCCTGTTGTTTTGGTTCCTCTCCTTTTCCGGTCATTAACCGTTCCTCAAACGTCTTCCGGAGTGTTCCGTTGCATTCCTCAGCTTCAGCCATGTAATTTGTGTCATTAACCTACCTGGCTACCAGGCTTCCACGGCTCCTACCTTTTTAATTTTCTAGACTCACTTGTAAAATCACGGTGCTGTAACTAGACAACAGAAGACTGGAGAGATGTTATAACCTGTTTCTGACTCTGTCACGGTGCCGTAACCAGACAACAGAAGACTGGAGAGATGTTATAACCATCTGTAGGCGTATTGAGGCTGTAAGACTCCACATGGACTAACCTAAAGTCAGTCAGGTGTTTCATTGTCAATATGTGACTCACTAGCTCAATTTCAGGCCCATGTAGCAACATTTAAATTATGTAGAGACTCAGAGCTAGGGAATGGTGTATCATACACAGTAAAAGTGGTGAAAGTAGTAGCCTAAAACTCCAGGTAAAAATACCCTTTATCTCGTCCTTGGCCTTTATCTGACTTTAGTGCAGCTCATGTTGTTGTTCACATTACGGCCTCTGGTAAACACACACACTGTAAAAGCTATGTTTATCTTGTCAGATGCACAGGATACAGAAGGAGTAAATGGTACTGTGAACTGGTTAGTTGCCTAGCAGCAATATCAACAACAAAACGTGTCCAGATACACATCATTTATAATTATTAGATGATGCTTACCCAGAACCACTACATTACGCAGAACCACTACATTACCCAGAACCACTGCATTACCCAGAACCAATACATTACCCAGACACACTACTTTACCCAGAAACACTACTTTATCCAGAACCACTACATTACCCAGAACCACTACATTACCCAGACACACTACATTACCCAGACACACTACATTACCCAGACACACTACATTACCCAGACACACTACATTACCCAGAACCACTACATTACCCAGATTCACTACATTACCCAGAACCACTACATTACCCAGACACACTACATTGCCCAGAACCACTACATTACTCATAACCACTACATTACCCAGACACACTACATTACCCAGACACACTACATTACCCAGACACACTACATTACCCAGAACCACTACATTACCCAGAACCACTACATTACCCATAACCACTACATTACCCACAACCACTACATTACCCAGACACACTACATTACCCAGAACCACTACATTACCCAGAACCACTACATTACCCAGACACACTACATTACCCAGACGCACTACATTACCCAGAACCACTACATTACCCATACCCACTACATTACCCAGAACCACTACATTACCCAGAACCACTACATTACCCAGAACCACTACATTACCCAGAACCACTACATTACCCAGACACACTACATTACCCAGACACACTACATTACCCAGAACCAATACATTACCCAGACACACTACATTACCCAGACACACTACATTACCCAGACACACTACATTACCCAGACACACTATATTACCCAGAACCACTACATTACCCAGATTCACTACATTACCCAGACACACTACATTACCCAGACACACTATATTACCCAGAACCACTACATTACCCAGATTCACTACATTACCCAGAACCACTACATTACCCAGACACACTACATTACCCAGACACACTACATTACCCAGACACACTACATTACCCAGAACCAATACATTACCCAGACACACTACATTACCCAGACACACTACATTACCCAGACACTCTTGTCTAAATTGATGTGTCATGTGAAATAAATCCTATAATCACACCCCCCCCCATTTTGATAAAACAAATGTCTCTCCTGTGTGTGACATAGGCCTAGCTTCCTGAAACCACTCGCATATAAAGTTAAATTCACTGAGTTTTTAGGCTTACCTTAGATGATTCTCCTGGCAATAGATGGTGTCTGCAAAATAACTGCAATAAAAGACCGACAGAGATCAAAGAACATAATAAAAGTGGACAGAAATAACTTGTATTTTCCTGTGAAGTGAAGACCAATAAGGGAGTCGAATCTTCTCTCCCCAACAGGTCCAGACTGCTCTGTGTCCGTCCCGGCCAACTCTTCATTCTGGCAGCGGGAAGAATACCCTGAGCCGGGGCTGGCCAGGGCTTCCCACAAGGCCGTAGTGGATCAGGGGGTCATGTGGGTCATCGGGGGTTATGTTTTCAACTCCTCAGACTACCAGATGGTCAAAGCGTAAGTATTGGACATCATTACATCACATATTAGCTAACTACTGTGTGTATATTAAAGACCAGCCGTCTACCAGGACAATTGTTCCTTTCTGGCTTGAAGGATTGTTTTCTGTTGAAATGCGCTTTTAAATGAATCGTTAGTAGTTCAAGATTTGGGCATTGAAGCCCATTTAATGCCCAAAGTCAGATGAATTCATGGATCCCATTTTGAAGGAAGTTGTTAACTAGCGGTAACGCAATTGCTAACTAGCATTAGCACAGTGACTGGAAGTCTATGGGATTAGCTTGCATGCTGTTCTCATAGACTTCTAATCATTGCACTAATGCTAGTTAGCAATGGCTCGCAAAACTACCTGCAAGTTGGGGGAAGTAGAAAAAGAGCTTAACCCCTGCGAGACCCAACGTTGCCAAAATGCAATGCTGTCTAAATTTCATCCTGTACATGACCCTCCAGCATGACAATGCCACCAGCCATACTGCTCGTTCTGTGCGTGATTTCCTGCAAGACAGGAATGTCAGTGTCCTGTCATGGCCAGCGAAAAGCCCGGATCTCAATCGCATTGAGCACGTCTGGGACCTGTTGGATCAGAGGGTGAGGGCTAGGGCCAGTCCCCCCAGAAATGTCGGGGAACTTGCAGGTGCCTTGGTGGAAGAGTGGAGTAACATCTCAGAGCAAGTGGCAAATCTGGTGCAGTCCATGAGGTGGAGATGCACCTCATTACTTAATGCAGCTGGTGGCCACACTGAATATTTAGACTTAGGGATGCCACCCGTTATATAAAATACCGAACGGTTCCATATTTCACTGAAATAATAAACGTTTGGTTTTCGAAATGATAGTTTCCGGATTCGACCATATTAATGACCAAAGGCTCGTATTTCTGTGTGTTATTATGTTATAATTAAGTCTGATTTGATAGAGCAGTCTGACTGAGCGATGGTAGGCACCAGCAGGCCCGTAATCATTCATTCAAACAGCACTTTTGTGCGTTTTGCCAGCAGCTCTTCGCAAGCACAGCGCTGTTTATGACTTCAAGCCTTTCAGCCTAATG
This sequence comes from Oncorhynchus kisutch, assembly GCF_002021735.2. Lineage (NCBI taxonomy): Eukaryota > Metazoa > Chordata > Actinopteri > Salmoniformes > Salmonidae > Oncorhynchus > Oncorhynchus kisutch. The sequence continues at coordinate 1,081,544 of NC_034187.2, forward strand.
GTGTAACCAATGTGAAATGGCTAGCTAGTTAGCTGGGTGTGCCCTAATACTGTTTCATACGTCACTCGCTTTTAGATTTGGAGTAGTTATTCCCCTTGCGCTGCAAGGGCCGCGGCTATTGTGGAGCGATGGGTAACGCTGCTTCGAGGGTGGCTGTTGTCGATGTGTTGCTGGTTCGAGGCCAGGGAGGAGCGAGGAGGGGGACGGAAGCTATACTGTTACACTGGCAATACTAAAGTGCCTATAAGAACATCCAGTAGTCAAAGGTATATGAAATACAAATGTTATAGAGAGAAATAGTCCTATAAATACTATATTAACTACAACCTAAAACTTCTTACCTGGGAATATTGAAGTCTCATGTTAAAAGGAACCACCAGCTTTCATATGTTCTCATGTTCTGAGCAAGGAACTGAAACGTTATCTTTCTTACATGGCACATATTGCACTTTTACTTTCTTCTCCAACACTTTGTTTTTGCATTATTTAAACCAAATTGAACATGTTTCATTATTTACTTGAGGTTACATTGATTTTATTGATGTATTATATTAAGTTAAAATAAGTGTTCATTCAGTATTGTTGTAATTGTCGTTATTATAAATAAATAAATAAAAAATAAAAAATTGTCTGATCAAATGTTTGAAAATCAACTGGATGAAACCTGTTGAAACCCGATGGTTTCCAGAAAATTGTTCCTCAAACTTGAAATTCAAACATTATTTATTATTATTAGGCTTATTACAATGTATTATTTTCATTTGGATCTCTGCTTGGGTCTCAGGGTTAACTGCCAAAATCTCACATTATCCCTTTAAGATTAGAGTGACAAGTTGCACTGTACACTACAGTTTATTAGGTACACCACCCCGTTTACGAAAATGGATCGCTCCTACAGACAGTGAGTCGCGTGTCCATGGCTTGCTATATAAAGCCAGCAGACAGGCATCGAGGCATTCAGTTACTGTTGGATTGAACATTAGAATGGGCGGAAGGAGTGACCTAAGCGACGCTCAGTGGTATGATCGTCAGTGTCATGGACATCGGATCCAGTATCTCAGAAACAGTCGCCCTCCTGGGCTTTTCACGCACCACAGTGTCTAGGATTTCCCAGAGAAATGTAACGAACAAAACACATCCAGGCAACGGGAAGTCCTATGGATGAAAACAGCTTGTTGATGAGAAGCAGAATGACAAGCTAACAGGCCACAAACAGACAAATAACGGTGCAGTACAACAGCGGTGTGCAGAACGGCATCTCTGAACACACAACTCGTCGGTCCTTGCCACGGATTGGCTATTGCAGCAGACGACCACTCAGGGTTCCACTCAGCTAACAACAATGAGAAGAGACTCCGGTCGACATGTGATCACCAACACTGGACAATTGAGGAGTGGAAAAACATTGCCTGGTCCGCGGAATCCTGGTTCCTGTTGCGTCATGGTGATGGCAGTCAGGATTTGGCGTAAGCAGCACGGACCTCTTGCCCCCAGCAGATGCTAACTCAATGGAGAATCTTATTTTAGTCCAGGATTATGCTTCATTTGTGTCCATGAAATGAACCCATAATGTAACCAAGCCCTACTTGACCCACCTGGTCCTGGCCTACCTGGTCCTGGCCTACCTGGTCCTGGCCTACCTGGTCCTGGCCTACCTGGGTCTTACCTACCTGGTCCTGGCCTACCTGGGTCTTACCTACCTGGTCCTGGCCTACCTGGGTCTTACCTACCTGGTCCTGGCCTACCTGGGTCTGACCTACCTTGGTCTGGCCTACCTGGTCCTGGCCTACCTGGGTCTTGCCTACCTGGTACTGGCCTACCTGGTCCTGGCCCACCTTGGTCTGGCCTACCTGGTCCTGGCCTACCTGGTCCTGGCCTACCTGGGTCTGACCTACCTGGGTCTGACATACCTGGTCCTGGCCTACCTGGGTCTGGCCTACCTGGTCCTGGCCTACCTGGTCTTGCCGTTGATGCTCAGTGGTCCTGATCTTCTCTCTCTCCTCCCAGGTATAACCTCAGCTCCCATCGCTGGCTGTCTCTCAACCGCTCTGTCAACTCCGTCATGGGACGATACGGACACTCTCTGGCACTACATGAGGTATGGGCTCTATGGACATAGTTGTTCATCCGTAGTAATATTGACAAAGTACTATTTCGTTGTCAATAGTAGAATACTCTGTAGAATATACTTTCGCTAGCTTTGTCAGAAGCTTGACCTTTGGCCCTGACCTCAAACAACATCAATTCCCTAAGAATCTGTTTCACCCTGTGGTAGATGGCTCACCGTAATGTGTTGAGATGTCAGCTAACCTCTTGTTGTTGTCTGTTCTGAAGTGAGACCTAAGATTTTGCCATCTGTCCTTCTCCGTAATGTCATATTATAACTTGTCATAACCTGTCCTCTCTAACGTCCTGTTCCTCCTCTCTAACGTCCTGTTCCTCCTGTCCTAACGTCCTGTTCCTCCTCTCTAACGTCCTGTTCCTCCTCTCTAACGTCCTGTTCCTCCTCTCTAACGTCCTGTTCCTCCTCTCTAACGTCCTGTTCCTCCTCTCTAACGTCCTGTTCCTCCTCTCTAACGTCCTGTTCCTCCTCTCTAACGTCCTGTTCCTCCTCTCTAACGTCCTGTTCCTCCTCTCTAACGTCCTGTTCCTCCTCTAAACCCAGGGAAAGATCTTCATGTACGGAGGGAAAATAGACTCTACTGGCAACGTGACCAGCCAGCTGTGGGTGTTCCACATCCAGAACCAGACCTGGGTGTCCCTCTCTGCCCGAGCCCAGGAACAGTGGGCCGTGGTGGGACACTCTGCCCACGTAGTTCCCCCCCTGTTGGAGGGGGGTAGTCCAGTCATGTTGGTGCTGTTCGGACACTGTCCTCTATACGGGTACATCAGCCAGGTGCAGGAGTACAACTTTGGTGAGCGTGACCGTATATGGTGTTCCTGTTTTCAACTGTTGGTCCTGTAGATTTCCCAGCTCCCTATAAACAGATTGTATATTGTTGTTCTTAACCCCTCTGTTATGAAGTATCGTTACATAGACACTATATATACAAAAGTACGTGGAGACCCCTTCAAATGAGTGGATTCGGCTTTTTCAGCCACACCTGTTGCTGACAGGTGTATAAAATTGAGTGAGAGAGGCAGTAGGGGTGACCAGGGATGTTCTCTGTTTAGTGAGTCCTCCAGATCAGAGGCAGTAGGGATAACCAGGGATGTTCTCTGTTTAGTGAGTCCTCCAGATCAGAGGCAGTAGGGATAACCAGGGATGTTCTCTGTTTAGTGAGTCCTCCAGATCAGAGGCAGTAGGGATAACCAGGGATGTTCTCTGTTTAGTGAGTCCTCCAGATCAGAGGCAGTAGGACCAGGGATGTTCTCTGTTTAGAGAGTCCTCCAGATCAGAGGCAGTAGGGATGACCAGGGATGTTCTCTGTTTAGAGAGTCCTCCAGATCAGAGGCAGTAGGACCAGGGATGTTCTCTGTTTAGAGAGTCCTCCAGATCAGAGGCAGTAGGGATGACCAGGGATGTTCTCTGTTTAGTGAGTCCTCCAGATCAGAGGCAGTAGGGATAACCAGGGATGTTCTCTGTTTAGTGAGTCCTCCAGATCAGAGGCAGTAGGGATGACCAGGGATGTTCTCTGTTTAGTCCTCCATATCAACACTAACCCATACCTGACTACACACAGCCATAACCAACCCTAACCCATACCTGACTACACACAGCCATAACCAACCCTAACCCATACCTGACTATACAGCCATAACCGACCCTAACCCATACCTGACTATACAGCCGTAACCAACCCATACCTGACTAGACACAGCCATAACCGACCCTAACCCATACCTGACTAGACACAGCCATAACCAACACTAACCCATACCTGACTATACAGCCATAACCAACCCTAACCCATACCTGACTACACAGCCATAACCAACCCTAACCCATACCTGACTATACACAGCCATAACCAACCCATACCTGACTACACAGCCATAACCAACCCATACCCATACCTGACTATACAGCCATAACCAACCCATACCTGACTAGACACAGCCATAACCAACCCATACCTGACTAGACACAGCCATAACCGACCCTAACCCATACCTGACTACACACAGCCATAACCAACCCATACCTGACTACACAGCCATAACCGACCCTAACCCATACCTGACTAGACACAGCCATAACCGACCCATACCTGACTATACACAGCCATAACCAACCCATACCTGACTAGACACAGCCATAACTAACCCATACCTGACTAGACACAGCCATAACCGACCCATACCTGACTATACACAGCCATAACCAACCCTTACCCATACCTGACTAGACACAGCCATAACCAACCCATACCTGACTAGACACAGCCATAACCAACCCTAACCCATACCTGACTACACACAGCCATAACCGACCCTAACCCATACCTGACTATACAGCCATAACCAACCCTTACCCATACCTGACTATACAGCCATAACCAACCCATACCTGACTACACAGCCATAACCGACCCATACCTGACTATACACAGCCATAACCAACCCATACCTGACTAGACACAGCCATAACCAACCCATACCTGACTAGACACAGCCATAACCAACCCATACCTGACTATACAGCCATAACCGACCCTAACCCATACCTGACTACACAGCCATAACCAACCCATACCTGACTACACAGCCATAACCAACCCATACCTGACTACACAGCCATAACCAACCCTAACCCATACCTGACTAGACACAGCCATAACCGACCCTAACCCATACCTGACTAGACACAGCCATAACCAACCCTAACCCATACCTGACTAGACACAGCCATAACCGACCCATACCTGACTAGACACAGCCATAACCAACCCTAACCCATACCTGACTACACACAGCCATAACCGACCCATACCTGACTATACACAGCCCTAACCGACCCATACCTGACTAGACACAGCCATAACCAACCCATACCTGACTAGACACAGCCATAACCAACCCATACCTGACTAGACACAGCCATAACCAACCCTAACCCATACCTGACTACACACAGCCATAACCAACCCTAACCCATACCTGACTACACAGCCATAACCAACCCATACCTGACTATACACAGCCCTAACCAACCCTAACCCATACCTGACTACACACAGCCATAACCGACCCTAACCCATACCTGACTACACAGCCATAACCGACCCTAACCCATACCTGACTATACAGCCATAACCGACCCTAACCCATACCTGACTATACACAGCCGTAACCAACCCATACCTGACTATACAGCCATAACCGACCCTAACCCATACCTGACTATACACAGCCATAACCAACCCTAACCCATACCTGACTACACAGCCATAACCAACCCTAACCCATACCTGACTACACAGCCATAACCGACCCATACCTGACTACACAGCCATAACCGACCCATACCCATACCTGACTACACAGCCATAACCAACCCATACCTGACTATACACAGCCATAACCAACCCTAACCCATACCTGACTAGACACAGCCATAACCGACCCTAACCCATACCTGACTACACAGCCATAACCGACCCTAACCCATACCTGACTACACAGCCATAACCAACCCATACCTGACTATACACAGCCATAACCAACCCTAACCCATACCTGACTACACACAGCCATAACCGACCCTAACCCATACCTGACTACACAGCCATAACCGACCCTAACCCATACCTGACTATACAGCCATAACCGACCCTAACCCATACCTGACTATACACAGCCATAACCAACCCTAACCCATACCTGACTACACAGCCATAACCGACCCATACCTGACTACACAGCCATAACCGACCCTAACCCATACCTGACTATACAGCCATAACCGACCCTAACCCATACCTGACTATACACAGCCATAACCAACCCATACCTGACTATACACAGCCATAACCAACCCTAACCCATACCTGACTAGACACAGCCATAACCAACCCATACCTGACTATACACAGCCATAACCAACCCATACCTGACTAGACACAGCCATAACCAACCCATACCTGACTAGACACAGCCATAACCAACCCATACCTGACTATACACAGCCATAACCAACCCATACCTGACTAGACACAGCCATAACCAACCCATACCTGACTAGACACAGCCATAACCAACCCATACCTGACTATACACAGCCATAACCAACCCATACCTGACTATACACAGCCATAACCAACCCATACCTGACTAGACACAGCCCTAACCAACCCATACCTGACTAGACACAGCCATAACCAACCCTTACCCATACCTGACTAGACACAGCCATAACCGACCCTAACCCATACCTGACTATACAGCCATAACCAACCCATACCTGACTAGACACAGCCATAACCAACCCTAACCCATACCTGACTAGACACAGCCATAACCAACCCATACCTGACTATACACAGCCATAACCAACCCATACCTGACTAGACACAGCCATAACCAACCCATACCTGACTATACACAGCCATAACCAACCCATACCTGACTAGACACAGCCCTAACCAACCCATACCTGACTAGACACAGCCATAACCAACCCTTACCCATACCTGACTAGACACAGCCATAACCGACCCTAACCCATACCTGTTGGGAAAAGTATGATTAAATGACTGAACAAATCATTTTAAATGGAACTGTAACTAAGTAAACTTATACTCTGTTTTATTATATCTGATTAACAATATGAGTTCATACGATGGGATTGTGTGACACGGACAAGGTGTAATTAAAGTTAATGATCACCATTCCAACTAGGAAGAAACTAATGGGTTGGGGACTATGTAAACACATAAGGTCGTTAGCCTATGGTTGACCCTACAGAAACTTAGCTCTGGGGTTTTTAGATTAGGCAGTGAGTCCATTCCTAGGTTTTCTGTTTATTAAAACTGTCAGCTCAGTGGTGATCGATAATGTTGAGGGGTCAAAAGTTATCTGGGAGTGTGTTAGTAAGTTAGAATGAACTTTTCACCTCACTTTGTCCCGGTCGAGAGGAGGGGATTCTGTTAAAGCAATGAAATGACGTCATGATCTGTATATAAACTGTTGCTCGTGATTAAGTGGGAGCGCGCTCCGAGAATAAATTCTATTACCTATTATTGAAAGACTGGTCTGTGTCTATTTTATGCAAACAAGAAATCTTAGAAATTCTCATAAAATAGATGAAGGGTTTTCAATTGATGAAAGCA